>NW_027496054.1:0-142822 GCF_021521415.1 Bidens hawaiensis
TGAAATCCATTGTTATCATCTCCCATTTCCATATAGGAAGTTCAGGTTGTTGAAGCAAACCTGAAGGCTTTTGATGTTCTGCCTTGACTTGTAAACATGTTAAGCATTTAGCAACATACAAAGCAGTATCTCTCTTCATCCCATTCCACCAGTAGTTTGGTTTAAGATTTTGATACATTTTATCACTACCGGGATGCATCATGTACTTTGATTTATGAGCTTCACTCATGATCCTTTCGCGCAAATTACCAACAATTGGTACCCAGATTCGGTTCCCAAGTCTGAGTATGTTATCGTCTCCTTTTATTAAAGAATCAATGGTGCCTTTACGTTTTTCTTCAGAAATATGGTTTTCTTCAATTGCTTGTTTTCTAAGCTTTCTTGATTTGCTCGATTAGATCTATTTGTAGTTCTAATCTCAAAGCTTGAACCCTTTTGGGTTTCTCATGTTCCTATCGGCTCAATGCGTCAGCTACAACATTTGCTTTTCCTTCGTGATAGATGATTTCACAATCGTAATCGTTTAAGGTTTCCATCCATCTTCTTTGACGCATGTTAAGTTCCTTCTGATCAAATATATGCTTTAAGCTCTTATGATCAGTGTACACGATAAACTTGACTCCATAGAGATACTGTCTCCGTAACTTTAAGGCAAAAATTATGGCACCCAACTCTAGATCGTGAGTCATATAATTCTTTTCGTGTACTTTCAATTGATGAGTAGCATAAGCTATTACTTTCTTTCTTTGCATTAGTACGCAACCTAAACCTGATTGAGATGCGTCACTAAATATAATGAAATCTTCCATACCCTCTGGCTAGGCCAATATAGGTGCATTTGTAAGCTTTTGTTTAAGTAAATCAAACGCTTATTGCTGCTTGGTTCCCCACTCATACTTAACGTTCTTTTGGGTTAGTGAAGTTAAGGGAACTGCTATACGGGAGAAGTTTTTAATAAATCTTCTATAATATCCTGCCAAACCTAGGAAACTTCGGACCTTGGTTGGCGACCTAGGAATCTCCCATTTAGCTATTGTTTCAATATTTACGGGGTCCACTTGAATTCAATTGGCGTTAACAACGTGACCAAGAAATTGCACTTCATGCAGCCAAAACTCGCACTTGGAAAATTTTGCATACAATTTCTCGTTTTGAAGTAATTCCAATAAAATCCGAAGATGAACTTTGTGTTCTTCTTTTGATTAGAATAAATAAGTATATCATCGATGAATACGATTATAAATTTATCTAAATATGGCTTACAAACTCTGTTTATCATGTCCATGAAAGCGGCTGGGGCATTAGTGAGTCCAAATGGCATTACGGTGAACTCATAATGTCCATACCTTGTTCGGAAAGCTGTGTTTGGGATATCTTCTTGAACTTTCAACTGACGGTATCCAGAACGTAAGTCTATTTTCGAAAAGAAACTCGCTCCTTGCAATTGATTAAATAGGTTGTCTATTCTAGGTAGCGGATATCGATTCTTAATAGTTACTTTGTTCAATGCCCTGTAGTCGATGCACATCCTCATAGAACCATCTTTCTTCTTAACGAATAATATCGGCGCTCCCCAAGGTGATGAACTTGGACGACTAAACCCTTTCTTTAACAACTCATCTAGCTGTTTCTTTAATTCCTTCATTTCCGTCGGAGCCAAACGATAGGGAGATTTGGCTATCGGAGTTGTTCCAGGCATTAAGTCTATTCTGAATTCGACTTCTCGATTGGGCGGAATTCCTGGAAGTTCATCTGGAAGACGTCGGGAAATTTGGATATTACAGGTACATCTTTGATTTACTTCGGTTTTGATTCTTCCGTTACATAAGCCATGAATGCTAAGCATCCTTGGTTTAAACATTTGTTAGCTTTTATCATGGAAATTATACTAACATGACCAGCGTCTTTGTCGCCCGCGATTTGAATTGTTCGCTTGTCAGAGGCTTGAAGTTCTATGGTTTTCTTATTGCAAATGATACGAGCATGGTTGTTGGATAACCAGTCCATACCTAGAACTATATCAAAGCTTGCTAACGTCATAGGTAGTAATTACACAGGAATGACGTAGCCTGCCAACAAGATCTTTCCATTTTCTAAGGTCTCGGAAATTTTAATTATCTCACCATTGCCCGTCTCGACGTTTATGGTTTTATTCAATTTCTTTAAAGGTTCGTTTAATAGACTACAAAACTTATAATCTATATAACTTTGATTTGCACCAGAATCAAATAAAACTCTTGCGTAAACGTTATTGACTAAGAACGTACCGGTGATGGCTTCCGGTATGTATGCGGCCTTCTTGGTGTCGAGTACAAAGACTCGAGCATTCCCCTTCCTTCCTTCATTCTTGGTGCCACTTCCCCTAGCACCTCCAACACTTCCACTTCCAGCAACATTCTTCTTGGGACATTCAAAGCTAAGATGCCCCATTTCCTTGCAGTTGAAGCAAGTCATCTTGTTTTTCCAACAATCAGCAGTGGCATGTCCTGGTTTCTTACATGTATCACATACAATAGATGTAAATACTACAAACCGGCATCGACCCGCATGATGCCTCTTACAAATCTTACACAATGGGTGGTTGAAATTGAAACCACTCCTTCTTCTATCCACATCTTTTCCCTTGAAACGGTTATTCCCTTTTCCTTTTCTATCAATGGTTGAATATTCTTTCTTGTCTTCTTCTTTGTTACGAATCAAACCGTTTATCAAATAACCAGCCAGCTCCATGGCTGATTCGGCTGACTGTGGTAAATGAGACCTCACCATGTCTCTTATCTCTCTCGGTAAACCCCATATGTTGCGGGTTACCTTGCTCGATTCTGGTGTTACCAATTGGGGAACAAGCCTACAATACTCTTGGAATTTGGTATTGTATTCTCTCATATTGGTTCCAACTACCTTGTGATTCAAAAATTTGGTTTGAACTAAATCGGTTTCATGCATTGGACAGTACTTCTGCAACACAAGATCCTTAAACTCTTCCCACGTCATCTGGTACATGATTCTTCTTCCTCTTACCATCAATAGAGTGCTCCACCACTCTACAGCTTCCCCCTTAAACATCTGTACCGTGTACTAAATCTTTTCCTCCTCTATACACTTGCTTATTATCACAATTGATTCCATTTCTTCAAGCCATCTTATGGCGGCGATGGCACCCTTGTCGCCATAAAACTCTTTCGGCCCACAATTCTTAAAATCCTTAAACAAACAACCTTCAATTCGTAACTTTTTCTTAAAGGTTTGGTGGATCTTTTCACCGTTGGTCGATCCTTGGTCACTTTCTTCATTTTGATGGGTAGGGTTAGGACGAGATTTGGATTTGACAGATTTACTGGGCTGCCGGACCTCACTTTGATGGACGGATTTTTCTTTCATGGTGGGTAATAATGTATTTATGGCATTGATCATTTCTTGCATTTTGTTTATCAACTACTCATTGTTTCCTTGAGTAGGCTCAGTTGGTTGCTTTTAGCATTCGAAGCTTCCTTATTTTGGGAAGGATTACTTTGGTTCGACATTCTGAAAATATAAGGAAATTGACTCATTATTTAAAAAGTTTTTATTTATTTTACAAACAGGAGTACATTATGACTACTCCTATTACCACAAGCGATACCATTATAAACACTACGGACTTATTCTAGAAAACATTAATACTACAACAACGGAACAAGGGACAAACGATTGAACCATAACTGAACAGGGAACAAACGGTACGGTTACAATAGAACGAGATCTTTAATCCTTCATGTACTTCTTGATTAACTTCTTCAGCTTACTACACTTGTGTAGTAATTTCTTCTTCACTTTCTTTTTCCTACTACTTTCAGTAGCCAACTTTTACCGCAACTCATCCGTCTCATGCAGGGCCCGATCCAAATGCTCCTCTTGGGACTGAGGAATGAGACTTGGATATCCATACTGGGGCGGTGGATCACGGTACCCCATCATGACGATGTCATAATGTTTTCTAGGATACTGCGGCGTTGGACTGGATTCAACCGGCATGTTGTGAAAGACTTTTGCAGCCTCTTCTTGCTGCCTAATCTCGCTTGCTTGTTCTGAGATGGTTGGAACAACACCAGTGAAAGGTGGAAAGCTACCAGTGAGTGCTTGAACATACGGATCTTGAGGATCATAATGGGGGGACAGGTGAAACAAGGGTTGCTGGCAGCCCATACTTGGTGGACAATCACATCCTGAATGGTTTTGCACCTCAGGGTTCCTCTCATCAAGGCTCATCTCCTTTGAAACTTCTTCTTCCGGATCTTCTTCCGATTCTTCTTCCGGTTCTTCTTCCGACTCCTCTTCAACTTCCTCTTCTGGGTCTTCTTCTTGTTCAACTTCCACATTACTTGTATTTACCTCAATCCGAATGGTCTCCGGTTGCATTACTCTCATCTTGGGTCTCCTCGATGGACTTGAAACAGAAGCATACGGAGAATCTGTAGGGTTATGAACTAGGGTCCTTGGATCAGAGTAGATTTGCATCCAGCTTGGGGTAGCGTGTTTAGGATCAGACTTAGCTGGCGCATCAATCTGCACTTTATCCGAAGGATGATCCGTTGGGGTTGGCGGATTGCTTGGAATGTCGATTAGCATCTGCTCCGTGCCCGGGAAGTAAATGGGTTGATTCCCATATGGAACCACTGGTGTGAGGGGTCTGTCTTGGTCGAAGAAGTTAACATAGTATTCATCACTTTGACCATCAAGAGGAATAATGGGTTCCGGATGTCCTGTTCGTCTCATCTCTTCGTAAAAGGATTCTATTATTTTCTTGAACACCGACATCTATGAAGTTTAGAATGAGAAGGGATAGAAAACATTAGAATGCTAAGGGATAGGAAAGAATATCAACCTATCTTATCCTTAAATAATAATTTTGAAACTTATCTCTGATCAAAGCTAAGGTATACTTATATACCTAATTTGCTAAGATCGATGGCTCTGATACCAACCCTTGTCACACCCCGGCTCAGGGCCTGGGCGTGTGACTCGTAAGTTGGTACCTGTTTTGTAAATACATCAGAGTTAAAGGTTGTAAAGCGGAAGACTTTTAATAAAATATTATTATATTCAAATCACGAGGTTTGAAACACCCGTTAAGTTATACAAAAGTGTTTGGATATTAAAACCATGATTTACATTATTTTAATATTAAAACATCCTTTGAGCCATCAGATCGTCTAACGGCTATCCTCTGTCTCCAAAGACGTATCCTTCATTACCTGTAAAATAGTTATAAAAAAAATACGTCAGCAACACATGCTGGTGAACACGCTGACTCAAAATATTTTAAGTTACTTAATTATCCCCTCGGGTATCTTGTGACCCGGCCCATCGTGGCTTAGGAAAAAACCAAGTTAAATATTATAAACCTCTAGTTATACTTGAAACCTCTCAGCGATACCGCAGCATCGAGATCTTGGCAACTATTCAATATACACGAGATAATCCCCTCTCGGACATTACATGGGTCCGGCCCAACGTGGCGGAGGCATTAGCAAGTGTGGCGTGGCGTGCCCACCGTCTGCCCACATATGTAAGGATCCATACAAACGTATACAATAGCCTGAGGGCCAGTATTACTTTTGTTTATAAAGTTTTAGGGATATAATCCCATGCAAACATTCAAGACTTTGTTTTATAAAAAGTTGGACGTATTCACCCTTCTTCTTGGTTGGTGATTCTCACCAATTTGTCTCGTTACATCGGACCTATAGTACGAGAATAACATTTTATAAGTACTAAATCAACGATCTAGCTTCAGACCTTTAGTCCGATTGCATAACCTTTACCTTGATATTTTATCTCTTTATAAATATAAGGACCTCTAGTCCTTTCTTCTTTAATCATTTATAAACATTTGTTTCTTCTTCGTGAAGAAATCATATATTTCATGTTCTTATTATAAGAAATATAAAATCTTTATATAAAATAAAGAAGTATTATTTTATCTATAATCTCGACTTTATAAAATATTATTTCCACTTTATAAAATCAAGGTACGGGCTATATCCCTGACTAGGGTCTAAGCCATTTATATTATAGTAATCGAGCAGAACCCCTACCTTGAATGGCTTATTTATAGAAATGCTTGTGCTTTACTTGAATAGCACTTCTATTTGAAGGTAAGTCGAAAGGGTATTTAAGTAGGGTTATGGCACGCATTTCGAGGTAAGGCTTGTCGGGATATCGCCATCTCGGGTCGTGGCACGTAAATCGAGACAATGTGTAATTGGAAGTGTGAGTTGGATGGTGAGGACCACCCCTCAAGGCCGGCCTATTTATAGAAATTTTTGTGCAACTTCGCGTATCGCGAAGCAGCTTCGTGTATCGCGAAGCTGCACTAACTTCGTTGAGTCGCCGCGTAGGCTTGCCACGTGTCGCCACGTGTTGTTCCTGTCTCTCCACGTGTACTGCATCTTCGCGTATCACGAAGACGCACAACTTGGATTCTTCGCGTATCGCGAAGATGCAAAATTTTGAATATGTTCATTTTTAGTCCCTGGTCTTTTGGTAACTTGCCATATCTTGATCTTATCATCATCCAAAAATACAAAGGCGGCTCTTGGCGATGCGAGCGAAGTGCAAAGTGCGCCATCATAGCGCCACATTGCGCCCATCGCCCTACACCCAAACCCGTGCGCTGTGCGCGTCGGGTGCTTTGCACCCTCCGCTAGGACTAGGGATAGTGGTTGGCCATTTAAGAACATTTCCATGGAATGTTCTCTCCTTATAAAGTGCTTTATTTTTCTTTCTTTTTCCGATGTGGGATAGAGTCTCCTTACTCCATTCCTTAACATAAGCTACTTCCATTCTTTGTCTTATTTTTCTCTTTACATTTGCCATGAATATTTTTAGTCCTTAAGTTTTATTAATTTGTCAAATTTGAACCAAAATTTTTTGTGATGTTACATTTAAGTAATTAATATCAGTAATAACAATTATGATAGTCATACCAAAATTTTAAAAATAAAAAGAGTGCATCCATTAAGTCATCATTACCAAGACTAAACAATCTCATACATACATACATATACAAAATATATATATAAACATCCTTTCAAGTACATCCCTATATATATAACAATATATATATATAACATCCACGTATAATATCAGGGTCGAGCAAACGTATAACCCAAACACGTAACATCAACGCATGCAAACACAAAGTAGGCATACGCAACATCAGTAGTCGAAACGACTACAACATCGCCAAATATAGGCCAAACAATAATGTGTGTGTATATATATATATATATATATATATATATATATTTAACATCCCAAGGCATACCATATACTAGCAAGCCTATATAAAATAGTTTAAAATATTTCGTCAAGTAAGAAAAACACTTAGGTGTGCATGCTAGCCCAAAATTTAAAAGAGTAAAAAGGGCATCATGAACTCACCTGAAATTAACCAAACACCAGCAACGAGCTAGGAAATCTCTAAGTGCACACTCTCAAGTAAGGGCCTATAATTGTACACAACGCGTTACTAAACTAGACCGTAAGAACACACTTGCCTAACGGGCCGTTCAAGCCCAAAAATTTGGCCCGAGGCCCAACCCATACACATTTACTTTACCTCAGCCCCTAAAACCTTTCAATTAACCAAATCCACCCTACGATCATGGTCGGTGCTAACCATGATGCACAACTCACCCGTCGGTATGCAAATCGAGTCGAATACGCGCGTAATAACTCTTAAAACCAATTGCCAAACAAATCAGCCCCAATTGGACCAAATTCCCATCTTAACCTTTTCATACATCATAATTATGTCACCCGAGTTGATAGGGTCGACGGTTCCGTTTTACAACACTCACTTTAATGTTTAAACGACAATTCGCGCACAACCAACTCGATTGACTAATCACCAACCTAATCAGCCCCGAGTACCAAAAAAATAATTTTCCCACAGCCCTTAAACCCCCCTAGGGCTATGCAAACTGATTCGGTTGGTCATTCAATCGATTAACTCATCAAACTCAACAATTGACGATTCTACACCCGATAAACCCTAGTTTTCGAACTAAAATCGATTGACCGACCTAAACACCTCCAATGGCCACGAAATTTTAATATGATGTAAATGCCATACTTGGAAATCTTTCTACACCAAAAACTCTAATTTTTATCCACGGGAAGCGGGTCAATTGCACCTTGGCCGAAATCTGTCCAACGAAAAGAATCGGCTAAATTGAGCATCAAAACGATTAGGGGTGAACGAAGAAAGTGTTGGGGATTGTAGTACATATCTTGAACTACTTCTAAATGCCTTGGAATTACTCAAAAGCCGAAGCAAAGAAGGGGGGGTTGTTCTTCCTACGCCGATCAGACAACAAGCAAAGGAGGGTTTTTTGTTATTTGTTATAATATAAAATATTTTCATTCTAGCCCCTCAAATTGAATAATAATGCAACTTGGAAGAAAATTTAAATGATTAGACGTACCAGGATGACGTAAAGGTTTCCGAGAAACGTTGGTTAATTCCCGAGAATTATACATACTTTACATGCAGGAAATGTTTAAACCGAAAAAATTTAGCAGGCGTTACACACATAGGCCCACATAATTTCTAATTATGCAACCTAAACAAATAAACAAATAAGCAATAACTAACTAGGACACTATGTCTAATGTCCTATCTTATAGTCACGACTCTAATGCCAATCTGTAACATCCCGGCTTAAGCGAAAAACGCCCGAGTGTGACGTACAAATTGCTCAAAACACATGTGACACTATTAAGTGACAATATTATCATTAATTACTTTGAACATCAAATACACAAATACGAAACAAAGAGATTACATTTAATATAAAGAAACATTCAAATCAACTTGATCATTAATTTAAATATCCTAAGTCTAGTGTCTTCATTTTTTTCAACCTCTAATAATTGTACCTGTAGTATGTATATAAAATAAAAGGTCAACTAACAAGTAGTGGGTGAGAATAACATAGTTTTAATATACATATATAAAAACCATACAATTCTATGAACATGTGTAACAACGCAAGCAAGTTTCTTCCCAGTTGGTAACAACCAATGTACTCGGATAATCGCATAATGCACGCAAGGCCCTCTCCAGGTGGGGACAGCCAACGTACTCGGATAATCGAACAACGCACGCAAGGTCCTTTTCAGTTGGTAACAACCAACGTTTTCGGATAATCGCACAACGCAAGTAAGCAAATAAACACACAAGTCCATAATGTGAATTGTAGTCTGAATAAAACATACTAAGTAATCATTTGTGTAGAATATACATGCTACCCCCATAAATGTAAAAACGTTTAAAAAGGGGGGTGTGAGAAACTCACCTCGAAATCAAAGATAAACATGCAATAAAATCCGAAAGCACGATAACGAAACCGAAGCAACCGAAAGTGCGTTAAAGAACCCGAAATGATTGAACTTCTGGAACTATAAATAAAACAAAAACAAAATCTAACTAACGAGATTGAAAAAGTTATATATTTAAATTTTAAGATTATGTATTATTTTCATATTATTTTAAGGCATTTTATGTTATTTTATTTTATATAATAATATTATATTTAAACTTTACGGAAAATTTAACGAACTATTTTAATATTATTGATTAGTGATCTAATATTGATATGGGAATTACGAAGCACGGGTGTTATCAGAATCATCAATTTAGCGTTTTATAAAGTTAACGAAAAAGAATTGTAATATTAGCGTTTATATTATTTAAATATTATTTCAACTAATATGAAAATTCTAACGTTTATGGAACGTCGTTTTTTTAACGGTTAAACTTTGTCCAAAAAAAATTGTTATCGTATTATAACGATTAACAAGATGGAATTTATAGTTAACGAAACGGAATAAATAATATTAACGAGTTATAGTTACGAAATGGAATTAATAAATACTATTAATGAGATTTAACGAATATGAAAACGTTGGGTTTTTGAATGATAATGATAAAATTTAAATTATAAATAATTTTATTTAAGTTAAAAGAATTTTATTTAATGTATAATGATTTTTAATAATTTTTAATGAATTTATTTGATAATAAAAGAAAAAGGATTTAAAAAAATAAAGAAAGGAAACAATCTGACCAGGGTTCGAACCCGGGTCTTCTAGTTTACGCACAAAAAGACTAACCAGTTGCACAAGTTTGATTGTTATTAAGCTACCAGAAACAAAACTATATGTAACATTTCGGATTTTCTAAACCCGTATTCGTTAACATTTAACCCGACTCGAGAATATTTTAGATCTTTGTTATTAATAAAAACCAAATTTTTATGAGCAATTAAGTTTATTATGTTCACTTTAGGTCTCTTATACATTATATATTGTTCCAATCTTAAACTATGCATAAAAAGTTCGTTAAATGACCTAAACCCAAACTACAAGGACTAAACATGTACAAAATCAAATTTCTCTTATTTTGGCCAGAGCACCACGTGATGGGGTGGCCTTCCCCCACCGCGCAAAGCCTTGGGGTGTCTGCACAGATCGTTTAACTTATTTTCTTTCCTAGTTCGTTTTTAGCATCTGAATAGCTTATTTTAGGCATAAATCGAGTGAATTAAGTTCCAAGAAAAGGATATTAACTAAAATACAAGTACATACCCTTATATTACTGATCAAGCACGAAATCTTTTGGTTTATTTCATCGATTTGGTCACTAAACTCTTATTCGGTTTCCTAAATGAATAAATCTTTCAAACATGGTTCTTTTTTGCTATTCTTATATAAACAACCCTCATAATCTCTGCCACAAACTTTACATGAACCCTAGGAGACATACTCAGCCGTCACCTACCTCTGTTCGTCACCAAACCCTTCGGGTTTTGCTTATTCATTGAAGATACAAGCTTGTTCATTTATCTTTGCATGCGTATGGACCTTCGACTCATCGTATCTGTTGATTCTTTCACTTTTCGGGTAAACTGTAAACACAGGCATCATTCATATATATTCCCTAGTCAATAAGCCTCAATCAATTTCGGTGGTTGAAGGGTGTTGACTGGTCAATTCGTTTAAAACTCGTTAAAGGGCAAAACAGTCAACAAGTTTGACTATCCGTTTTCTCATAATTCTGGTCGGATTCAGCGTTCGGTCCAGAAGACTTTTATTCCCGTAACATAATTTTAAGGCTAATGACCAAAGCCCGACTTCCGAATCGCTGTTTGGAGTCTGGTCAATACCAGCTCGCTTAAATTTTAAAACAAACATAACTTGAATTCTAAACGCCCGTTTGGATTGATTCCAGCGGAAACGAGTTCTTTTTTACTTATGTTATCATATCCTAAATATTCAGATTCCGAATTTTTTATGTCGTTTGACGTGTAGTGGACGACTCGCTTATTCGTATTTATATTCGTTTGTCATTAATCTAAGGTGAGTTTATCATTCCTCTATTTTACCAAGTTTTATAAACATTTTGGGAACATATGCGTACATATTCCTATTTCATACTATATATATATATATATATATATGCATACGTGTAATTGTGAGTGACTTAATCAAATATACGTGTTACATGCTTACTTGTGTTAATATTCATTCATTCGCATATTTAGAGGGGTCCAACGTATTCCCATGTATTGGGTGCTCATGCTATTGACCAACGCCCGATTCGTTTGACAACGGTCTTATTATTATTTGCTCATGGTTGATTTACCAGCGCCCGATTCGCTTGGCAATGGTTTAATTAACAACTTATTTTCTCATGGTTTGATTAATTTACCGCATTTACTACGTTATGCTTATTTATAATGTTGTGACAAAATCTGGTGATATTCTCACTCAACTTTATGTTGGCAAACTCTTTCCATTTTTTTAAGCATATGCAGGTTGCTTGTATTGAAGATTGAAGTTTGGACACTTAGATAAGACCTTAGGATATAAACAAGATAATCATTATTTGAGCTTACATTCATGTATTTAAATTATTTGTTATATTTGGATATTGTGTGTATTCTTTCAATAAAATAATTAAATAAATATTGTCACATTTATATTATGATAGTATTTTCGAGCTGTGAGCAATCGGATCACGCCTCGGTATTTCCGCCTTAGGTTGGGGTGTGACACTATATATATTATATTACAAGTTCATCCTCTTCATTATAAAAACACTAGGTTCCAATACTCACAATCCATTCCATGTTTGTATAAATTAGTTTAGGGGTTTTGTTTTTCGGCTAAAAATGTATTAAATCCATATAAAAGTTACCTGATATCGTTACGTAATGACGGAGAATGACGGTTTGGCCGGAATCGATTTTGACGGCTTAATTTGTGATATAAAAAGTGTATTATGATGATTTGAAGGTGTGAAAAAGTTTAGCTGCAGCCTATAGTCCTATTTATAGTGCCAATTTGAACTATTAGTGTTTAATTATCGTAATTGCGATATAACTTAGAGTCCGGCGGTTATGGATTGTAAATCACACAAATAAGTTGATTGTTATGCGTTATAGCTGAAGATTTGGTTACTTGTTTGGTTATTTTCCTGCTCAATGTTTCATGAACCATCTTGTTATTCTTGATCTTAATATTTCATCAATTAGAGTTCAAAGTTTTACTTTGTTACTCTCAATCTTGGAGTTTCAACTATTCATTTTGTTACTCTTAATCTCAATGTTACCGTTATTCATGTTGATATTCTGTTGGAAATTTTCATTTGTTTAACGAGTCATTATTGACTCCAAGAAACTTACTCTATTGGTTATTAATGTTTCGTTTATTTATCTTATTCTCGGACCCAATGCTTTATTGACTCACGTGTTTATATTTTGTTAGCTCAATGCTACATTTATTTTTCCTATTATTCTCGACTCCAATGTTTCGTTTAATTACATTGATGTTCATATTTTCATTCATTTTTCTTATTATTTTAAGAATCTTGCTTATTTCGTTTAAATTCCAATAACATCATTTATTTTGTTAAACTTCAACGGTTTCACTTTGACATTTTCGCTTATCCTTGATCTCAAGGATTTGTTTATACATGTTGTTAATTTTGATTTATATAGTTCATTGTTATTGATTTCCAAGTTTTTATTTATTGTATTTATTGTATATGTTTTAAAACCCACACAATGGGACGGATTATGTGGACCATCCGACGATAAAGGTAATTATGGGTCGACACGTAATTATCCAAGTGCTTGCGTGGAAGACATAATAAGTACGTTGTGTGCAATAACTCAAAACCTGGAATGATTTTGAAAGACGGGACAAATGTAGTATGATAAGGGCATGGTGGATACGCCGCTGGTACATCCTATATATAAGTGTCATTGCCATATTCCCATTTGTGGCGTCTTTCTGGTCATTCAAAGTTCCATGTTACTGTTTTTATATAATTAAGTATTTTTTATAAAAAATTATTATTAAAACATTTTAACAACTCCGTGTATTAGTTATTTTATTTTAAAATTTTATCTTTATTTTAATTTCAAGACGAAATTTCTAAAATTTGTAAGTCCTGTGACATTTGCCATTTTTCAAAACCGAAACCCGCACCATTTTAAAATTTCAATAATATCCAGATCGATTTTTATTAATAAAGTTGGATTTGTTTATTTTATTTATGATGTTAAAATTCATTATTACAATCCAATTAATTACAGGTTTCATTTCATAGCTTTATATCTTTATATCTTTTATGCATTTTATATCTTTATTTCTTTTAATCTATCATAAGTTTTATATTACAAACTTTAATAATGTTTTGTTATTTATTCAAGCCATGCATCAATCCAATTCATGGCTCAATTTATTAGTTTTATGTTTTGATTAACATTTATATGATCATATTAATTTCCTTTAATAAAAATTCCTATGTTACAAGTCTAAATTTATGATTATTATTCTACATTTTTAAGACTTTTTAACACAATTAAATTCTTTGACCAACTTAATCAAATTGAAACACCCTTGACTCTTTTTTCCCTATAAATTGAGCTCATTTATCTTCCTTCACTTTGTCACATCCACAATTACTAAATTTCCTTTTTCTTGAGCTCTCTTTGGTGTTTTGCATAACTTTGACTTATAAAGTCAAACCGATCAAGTTAAAGATTTTTTCTTATTATCTTTTATGTCCATTCCTCGGATATGTTTTTGTTATTTTATGCATGTTTCCATTATTTAGAAACTTAATGCTATGTTAAACATAACTTGACATTAGTATTAGTTCATAAAAAAAACAAACTTGATTCGCTTACGTATTTATTCGGTTCGGTTTATTTATTTAATATATCCAGCATCTAAAAACTAATTATTTCATCACATCAACTAAAAATAATATTTTTAAAAAGTCGGAAAATAATGTGACTAACCATTATTATGACCCAAATTTGTGTAAATAATTTAAAATGAACTCACTTATACATTTTCATTAAAAAGTCTAAAAATGGACAATTATAAAGGTAATATATGTTTTCTTACAAAGGCTTAAACACTAAACCGAAAACCAAATTTATCTAAGTCTTATGTTTCATTTATTACCTTGAATCGTATTTTGAACCTAGAAATATTTTCTAGGGCCAATCGTCGAACAGAACTCATCCATTTCAGCTCGCTTAAACGCATAGTTCGCTTTTATTCACTTAACTTAACAAGTGAGTTTTTCATAACCCATTTTTAAGGTTTTTAATATTTTTGGGGTGTAGCATGTCACAAGTTTTATTTCGTTAGTTATGCGCTTGTTTACAAACCGATTCACATTTATCGTACATGTTAATATTATTCTTGCATATTGTTTGTGATTATACGTGAATTATGTGCAAAGTGTTTACTGTTTTTATGGTGGAAGTTACGCAAACGCATAGTGGGAGGGTACGACGAGACGTACCTGCGCCGTCTAACGTTACGACTTTGGTTGTTTACGTAAGGTGGTTCTCATTTCCTCGACTTCTACGGCTTCGGCTAAATGAACGGGAGGACGAAACTATTTGATTTCATTTACATTATGTTTGAATATTTATTGCATGACGATCATTTAATCGCGCATTTTATATATATTTATATACGCAAAAACTCATGAAAACTCACCAACATGTGTTGTTGACAAAATATATTATATATTATTTAAACGTGCTGCATGTTGATACGATTAAGTGTCAGGACAAGAAACCTAGTTATACCTTAGGGTTATTTCAATGAATAATATTTGTTTCTTTTTGTAATGTTGTTTGTCTCATTATTAAACTATTTGTGTACTTGCGAAATTATGGAATAAAATAAATATATTGTCACTATGAATAGTGTTACGAGCTTATGAGTGATCTATACATTGCACCCGGGCGTATTCCGCTTAAAACTAGGGTGTTACAATCCCGGCCATGATAAACCAAAATTTAATATATAAAAACCTCAAAGTTATGCCTAACTCAATCCAAACCCAACACAACTCTTGGACACTCAAACCTAACCCAACAAAGATATTTACACGAGAACCCACCATTTTGTGTAACATGTGTAATTCCACTACTCCGCTACCGCAATGTCGAAATGCTCCAAATTGTGGTAATTTCGGCCATCTCATCAACTTCTGCCACGAAATTTTGCATACCCAACACCACACATGTATTCCCACGACCTATTACCCAATCATATACTCGTACTTCGAGTTTGCTACCATTGTGATGATCCGAGCACACCGTCATGCTCAAAAAGGCCTAACTTGTTTTGCATTTATACGATTAATGTTGTCCTTTATAGAAAACAATGCTAGATTTGACCAAAAAACTAAGTTCCGGATCTTATTATGGCAGCTTTACCGGGCAGGTTAGTAACAAAGTGATACACTTATCTCTAATTAGTCTGAGGGGATGTTAGCTAGCCAGATTTCATTAATAGGCTACCTTTGAAATGGTCAGAGGTAGAGTCTGCTTTGTTGCACTTCTTAATGACTCATGGAGCCTCTTAATGGTTAAGTTACAAAGATATGCTGAATCAAAGGCTCTTTAATCAGTCAAACCTCTTATTGATTTAACACTAGATTACCAAACAGCCCCTTAACCTCACAACTTAAGCTTTGTAGATCAACTAATCTAATTGTGTTAAACGTTACTTGGATTTCTGCTGTTATTACCTATATTAGCTCCTATGAAAACAACCTTTGTCCATGAAATTCGCAATATTTGACTAGGTGTTTATATACATTTCACATGTCTTGTATGACAACTAGAGAAACCTTGTAGACCCATGACAGCACTATCATAAATTTATAATGCTGGCAATGGAGATATGTGTAAAATTAGCCTAAAACTTTGTTCAAAGGGGATTTCAAAATAGCATTTTTCGGTTGCATACTACGCTTTCTTGGATCTAAAAAGTGACTGCTTGAGTTGAGTCAGCCGGCTTACATGTTGCGCAAGTTAAAATGGCATGAGGCGTGCCTATTGGGACGGCCTCTTGTACACAGGTAGATTTTGTGTATTATTAGGTTATACATATAGCCGTTTTTTTAAGTTTTACATACATAGAATTTAATTATACATTAAATCATATGCAGAGGTTATTTGTATCTAAATTACCTTGTGCCTCTTGGCAGGACAACATGAAAAGTGAAAACTAAAAAGGTGTTGAATAAAAATCCCAGCAGTCAAGTATGTGTGTATACTTGAATGTAAATGTGATCACAACTATCAGCAAGATCAAGCAAGCTCTCTAAATAACAACAAAGGGATCAATTATCATGAATTATCATCACATAAATAATGTGCCACTTTTACAAACACATAATACAAATGTACCATGATGCTTTCTCAATACAATTCAAGTCATACCAGAGCTCTCTTTCTTCATGGCTGTGTTCCTCCATCTTTCATCCGAACACAAAGAGCTCGTATTGGAATTCATGTCAGCCACCGCCTCCATAATCAAGCACGCCTTGCTTACGCACTCCGGCAGATCAAAAGCTGGCTGCGTTGTGACAGTGTTCTTATGAAAGTTTTGAATATCCTCAAGCAACAAACTTGCATATGAAGGCGGACTCAGACTAGGACTAGGTTCAAAAACTGGCACCGGGTTCATGTCTAGGTCCCGAGATAGCCTCCGTGTTCGTTTAGTATCGCGCGGTCGTGCAGATCTACCAGCATTGTTATCAATCTCCACCAGTGACTTGCGCCTATGAGCCGCCTCTCGGCTGCTGCTGCTTTCCTGGTCTTGACTTATGTCGTCAGCGAAAACCCTAATTCGAGCCCGGAGACACATTTCGCTTAACATGAATTCGCTTTACCGGACCGACAGGCGCTGGTTGTTGGACAGCTACATTGCTACTCTTATCAGTGGGCGGGACCGAAACCATTTTAGCGGGGCGATTGACAGCGGGATTAAGAGTAAAAGGCGATTGGGATCTTCTACTGGGGGATATGCTTATTCTTCTTTCCTTACTGCTGGATCTTCTAGAAGGAGATATGCTTATTCTCCTTTCTTTACTGTTAGAGTTAGACCTTCTACTCGACGAAACCCTAAATTCCTGCCGATGGTGGTCATCCTGTGCGTCATCATCCACGTCAGCATTTGTATTGCAGTCTGAATTGGGACGAGAACGCCGTCTTCTGTAGCTAGGGTTTTGAGTTCCGGCAGAACTGTTCCGGCTGAGCGTGTGGCATTGTACGAGGATTGAATCGACATCTTCCTTAGTGAAATTGGGGTTCGGAGTCTAGGGAGGTTTTTGTCGCTGTCTTGGTCGGAGTGTCGGTCAATGTCGTGGCTGACTCGGTATTTGATGACGAATAACTCCTTTTTGAAGTCATTGGTGGGTGGTGGGTGGTCGTCGGAGGATTGGGGCACCGGTGGGATAGCGGTGGCTTTCTTGCTGAAACAAGAACCCATAGAAGAGATAGAGGGGTTAGCTTTGTTTTGAAATTTTGAATTTCTATGGGGGAACTGGAAAACAACGATGCAATGCACTGTTTTTATAATATTAATATATATATATGTGCAGCAACATTTTAAGGAAAGTTATATATAAAGTAATTTCTTTGGTGTTTTCTATAAAGAAATTTTGATAAAAACAAAAATTATTTCTTCTCTACCCCTTTATATCTTTTACTTTACTTTGTTCATGCTAAGTATTTTAACATAAAAAGTCAAAATGCATCTATACAAAGAATATTCAATCATTTAGAGGTTTAAATCATGTTTGGTATTAAATATAACTTTGTAGTTTATTGTTATAAATCAAACCACTTATACTACTTAAGTGACGAAGCTTAGACGAAAAGGTAGGTGCGACTGATGCGGATTCAATACATATAAAACAATTTTTCATAAGTATGGTTGTCAGGCTCAGAATTTTCAAATTAAAGCGGGCAAGTTTACACTATGTGTAATTTTTTTCAGACAAAAACATGTAATGAAAAAAAAAAAAAACCAGAAAAGGGGGTGGGAACCCGAGCCTAACAGAAGCTCCATTCATGCTTACTATTTTAGCTCATATATAGAACACTTTTAGAAGATTTAAACATAGCATGTAACAATGTGTTTAAAAAAGGATAAACTTGAATGATATTGAACGTGTATTGTTTACATTATACATGAAGAGGTAGGTCCCAGCAGAGCCCAGTTGGACCCGCAAGACTCACCTTAAACAGGGACGTCTGCGCAGAGACCAACTGGATCCGCAGGACCAACCATGCTCAGAGAAGTGACGTCCTTACGCGCAGTATGCAAGCTGGTCCCGCAGGAAATGCCTCCCATGGTGAAGGACTCCGCCTGTTCCCGCAGCCTCGGATACAAGCCATGAGTGAAGGCCACCCGCGCAGCATGGCTACACGCACTAGGCACTTAACTCTCCCCAGTGTCACCTGAAGGAATGAGCAAAGGCGGGAGGGGGAAAACTCCCGCCTAAATGAGCCAGTCCGTATGATGGAGGATCTTTTGTGTGATACCTGACGAGGTACAGACAAAAGATCTGACCAAGAATGCGACAGCTCACTGACAGCAGCATGGCAGACAGCACGCCACAGCACTGTGACCAATAGCCGCCGCCTACCCACCAACTCCTGCCATACCACGTGCCTAGCCTGTTGTTGGCAGAAGAGGAAGAGTGCACGACACGCCTGCTCTGTGTCAGCCGCTACCTATCCACCACTCACAGACAGGGCACGTGCATAGGTTACAGTTGGTAGCGTGTTGGGCCGGCTAAACCCCTTGGAAACCTACCTTCGGCTATAAATACCCCAAATGGTATGACCATCTCATCTTATCATATTATCATCATATATACCTGATATCTGCTCTAGCAATCTCTTAATATACTTTTATATTTAAAGAGCAATCTAGTCTGATTCTCACGCCGGAGGGTGGTCACAAGGAGGAACCCCCCCTTCTCAGTGACGAGCTCACGGTGTCTGTTTTGCAGGTTATCAGAAGAACCATCTTCCAAGGGTCTAACCCCTCGTGGGAAACAGCTCTCCAACCCCTAGGTTACCAGTAATCGGTCGGGGTTCGATTGGTGTTTCTTCATTGGCGCCATCCGTGCATAAAGCTAGAACTTCATTTTTCTCCAGTTTTTTCAAACTTCTAGAAAGATGGTTAAAGAGACTCCGGTAACCACAACCCCAGCTACTGGAGGGAATACCGGCAACACAGTTTTTACAAACACTACCCCGGTTACCCAAGCCGGGGCAAGTGAAGTAAATTTTACGAACACTACCCCAGTTACCCAAGCTGGGGCAAGTGCAGTAAATAATCGCCCACTGGGATTCACCGATACCCAGTTTAAAAAACGAACAAGACTCCCCCGCCAAACTCTCGAGGAAGTTAAGGCATGGGCGGAGGCACGACAAAAGGAATTCCAAGCTGAGTTGGACGAACGCTTGCGTTCCGTCCAACAGGCCGACGAATTCGAAGAATACTTGGACAATGACTCGGAGGAATCCGACTCCGACGCGAACCCTCGCCATAGGGCAAAAGGGAAGCGTAAGGAAACGGATTCCCAACCGAGAAGGCATTTTGGACAAGCCTTCAAACCAAAAAGCACAGGTGGAAGTCCACGAGACTTCTCCAAAACGTACAGACCGAACGTTGCAAATGCGGGAACGTCCAAATTTGCAAGGGACATTGCGGAAGCAATTGCCCCAAAAAGTGCCAAACAAATGCCCAACATAGGCACTTATGATGGTATGTCCGACCCAGACGACCATTTGAACAGGTTAATAGCAGGGGCAACCGTCAGCAACTGGACGGAACCCACGTGGTGTTACATGTTTCAAATGACGCTGGTGGGGGCTGCTAGGGTTTGGTTTGATCGTTTACCGGTTAACCACATTTACGACTGGGCAGACTTCCAGCAGAAGTTTAGCCAACACTTCAGCCAGCAGCGAAAGTATACCGAGGAGCAATGGACAATCCTCAAATGCATACGGGAAGAAGATGAATCTCTACCAAACTTCATCACTCGCTTCAACTCAAAGAAGTTAAGTTTGGGCAATATCAGCGAGGATCTTGTTCGCGCAGCCTTCATCCAGGGCGCGCAGGACCCAGAGCTTATCCGCACCCTAACGGGTAAAGATGGAATGCCATCCACATGGGATGGCATCATGACAGCAGCTAAACGCTATGCGGAAACGGAGAAGCAACTGGGTAGAGACCTTCCGCAGAGCACAAACCTGTACACCCAGAGGACGAGAGAGGACAACATCCTCACCGCCCGATTGAACAAAAAACGGAAGCAAGGCATTTGGCAGTCAAGGGTAAACTTTGACACCTCATCCGGCTTACAGCATCGATTGGGTGAAAGGGATAATGTAAAGCTGCACCGGAACTCCAGATGGACGCCACTTACCAAAAGCGTCACTGACATATTTGCTACTGAAGAGCTCCCATGGCCAAAGCCTCCAGTAATCCGACATCGTCACGATGCTGATCGGAGCAAGTACTGTGACTATCACAGAACAAAAGGCCACAACACTGAAGAATGCATAGACGTAAAAGACATGGTCGAAACATTCGTCAGAGATGGGACGCTCGCACACCTCGTGGCGAAATAAAAGCTAAGCAGGCAGGTGCGTGTGGAACCATGGCTGGGGTAAACATGAATAAAAAATCAGCTTCAATATGGAGACTACATGCTGCATAAAGAACGAGATCCCGAAACAGGTGCGTGTCGGCTCGATGGCACTCCTGTCCCAACATGGAAGGGAGTTCAATTACACAGTTTGCATGTAATCAATTCCAATTTGTACAGAAAAGGCCAAGAGCCACTTCTAATGGAAATGATTCTCTTTCAAACGTCGAAGCTGATGATTTACATTTACACTTTTGTACACACTAATATGCCGGTTTTCACCGCATAATTACAAAAAACGTCATTGCATGGGAAGGCGGTCCTACCCGCACGAACCCAAAAAGCATGATAAACCTTCACGCAGGTCAGTTGAAGGAGAAAAAAGTTACCATATGAAAGTGCTGGCCTATCCGCATGAATCATTCGAGGGAACTGCACCAACCTATCAACAACCGCGCGTGGGACAGTTCAAAATTCTTAAGAGGAAAAGGTAAACCTATACGCAGGTCAGATATGGGTAAAGTTATGCCATCCTACTAAGTGCAAGTGACGGGTCTACCCGCACAATCACGAAAGAGGAAGCAAAACTTCACACCTATTATCAGCCACGTTCAAAGGTTAACTTATCCTCAACAGGCAAACTTTCACGCAGGTCAGTTGAAGGAGTTCAATTATTCCATTAAATGAAAGTGCCGGTCTATCCGCACGAATCATGAAAGGAAGATGAACACTAACCTATCAACAACCGCGCGTCGAACGGTTAAAACTATCCAACACTGGTGACGGCATTCACATTACGTGAAGTCGTTGCATGGGAAGGCGGTCTTACCCGCACGAACCCAATAACGTGGCAAACCTTCACGCAGGTCAGTTGAAGGAGTTCAATTATTCCATTAAATGAAAGTGCCGGTCTATCCGCACGAATCATGAAAGGAAGATGAACACTAACCTATCGACAGCCGCGCGTCGAACGGTTCAAAACAAAATTCTTAAAAAGGTAAGAAAAACCTACACGCAGGTCAGGTATGGGTAAAAGTTTTGCCATCCTACCAAGTGCAAGTGACGGTTCTACCCGCACAATCACGAAGGAGGAAGCGAAACTTTAACCCACTATCAACCACGTTCGAAGGTTCTTATTCTAAACACTTGGAAAATTGCTATTTTAAACTAAGTATGCAAGTCATAAGTTTATAAAGCAAAGAATCCAATGAAAGGAATAACAATCGTATATTTCAATGATATATTACAACAGTGGCCGGGTAACTACCCGCCTAAAAGAAATCTATACAAAGCTAAGTCTATCCTAGCAGTGGGAAGGGATCTTCAGGATCAGGCTTCAGGGCCACCTCCGCTTGGACCAGCACCGTCAGAGCGCGGCTGCCCAAGGAAAGCCTTAAGGATGTTTAGCCCATCATCAGCAGCAGCAGCTTCGTTCACCTTCTCCACCACTGGATGCGGGAAGGCAGCGTACTGGTTCACAGCTTGGTCATAAGCAGCTTCAGTATTAACATTGAATAAAGGGAAGTTGGAGGGCGGAAAGCCTCTCTCAGCAAACCCTAGACCAAGCAGGAAGCCAGTCTTCTCCCCATCCTCATGAGAAGCGTTGAGGGCTGTGCTCATCGCATCGTCATAAGAGGTCTCCGAAAGGACCCGACGCACAACCTACAAGAGAATACAAGTTAGAACATTTTCTAATTACGAGCAGAAAGCGTAAAGAAAAAGTTAAAGATACCTGAGGCAACGCTTCTCGAAGCAGCCATTGGAGGGTAGCTTGACTTTCTTTGTAAGCACGTTCGGCTCCGCTCTTATCAAGGTTGGCAAGTTGAACTTCCTTGGCGGCAGCCTCTTCGACGCTTTTGAGTTTCCTTTCAGTGCGGTCAAGCACCCCCCTCTGGTCAAGGATCTAGTGCAGCTTCTTGGCATCTTCCATTGCCAAGGCGTCATGAGCATGCTGAAGAGCCTTTAATTTGCATTTAAGCTGCTCATTCTCTTCGCGAAGCGGCTCAGCAACAGCTTCAGCCTTGGCAGCCCTCTCAGTTGAGTTTCGCGCAGTCTCCTTGGCCAGCCGAAGCTGTTCATTCACAGCTTGGGCAGCCTTGGAGCGGGCCTCGAGTCGCGCCTGGACTTCAACCTCGAGGGCCTTGAATGCCTTCTCCTTCTCGGCTGCGGCAGCGGCCAACTGCCGGTTCTCCTCCCGAAGAGCCCGCGCTTCAGATACATCTTTGGCGCGAGCTGCTTTTAACTTGTCGTTTTCACGACAAAGCAGCTCGACGCGGGGCTGCGTCCGGGCCTGGAGAACCCGAAGCTCATTGGTTAGCCTACCCTCCTGGTAGCTAGCCATGGCTTCCCCCAACGCACCATGAGGAGCAGCGTGGCGAGCCCAATCCACGCACTCCACAGGGGTGCGAAGGGTTGTTCCTCGGCGTATGTTCCATCTTGGAACATACACTTCATTGGAATCCGACACTGCAAAAGAAACAAAGGCAGTTAGGAAAAGATGACAAAAATATACAAAGGAAAAAGAACCCTACGTACCTGTAGGGTCAATAACAGGCCGATAGCCGCCAAACCCATCACCTGAACCTAAAGGAAATCCATCCAACAGGTCAGGCAGACGGGAAGGTGTCATAGATCGGCGGGAAGCCCGGCGCGTACCTGATGGTCCGGCCGTCGGTGCCGGTGGCGCAGGTATAGTGGCAGCCGCTGTGGTAGCCATTATTGGCGTCGCCTCCTCAGCAACAGTAACCGCCGGCTCCGTGAAAGATGCTGTAAAAATTGCACTCACGGCCGGCGGAGACACCTTCTCAGCTGGAACAGCCTTAGGAAGGCTGGAACCAACGGAAGCAGGCGCAGACGCCTGGGTCGACGCCTCGGGAAGGCTGACCGAGCCTTCCCTCATTGGCGGAGGAATACTTGCTCCAACTCCACCCTGGAATGCGTCAACATCCACACCTGCACAAGCAAAAGTGTTAGAAAAATTTATTTGAAACAACAAATCTAGACAAGAATTATGGGGGCACTTACGGGGTTTCTTGAGCTTGAACGTACGGACGAGCGGGGGCGAACCCGATGGAGCCGGCCTCTTGACACCGGTAACCGTCGTCGTCGCTACAGCCTCCGGAGCGGTGGTCTCTTCACCACCGGGCTCCCCCGCCACCTCTGCACTATCTGACTCCGAGTCAGATAGGACTACCGGGTCGGCCGTAGAGGCCACCTTCTCCTTGCCTTTCCCGACGGCAGCCTTTTTCTTCCGCACCAGTGGAGGACCTTCTGCGGATTCCTCAGAAGAAGAAATGTCAACTCCAGCAGCAGGCACAGCATTGAGAGGTTCAGGGTAGAAGATAGGCTTACCTGGCCGTCGGTGGCTCAGGATCTCTTGGCCTGGCGGGTAAACCTCCACGAACCGACCCGCGGTCTGCTCTAAGATGGGCAACTCGTTCTCGTCCAGAGCACGAGTACCCATCCGCGCGGGACCATCTTCCTCCCGCGGGTTCAGGAGCGACTGAAGATCGTTCCCCTCTGAAATCAACAAGAAAGTTAGAAAAAATCGAAGTCAGCAAAATGAAACAAGACGTACCATAAGGGACAGAGTTCGAACCATATTCAAGGACGATCGGAACCTTATCCGCATTCGCCGCCTTCCACACCCGGCTCATCCCCAGCATCACCATCGCCGACTCCGGAAAACGGAAAACCGGGGAATGGACCCGGGATATCTTCGAGAACCATTCCGCCTCCTCGTAGTTGAGGGCGGGAAGGTTCGGAAGCGCCTGGCCATTCTTGAACTTCATGGCGATGGGGATGGCGCGAGCGGATATGAAGAAGAACTCTCTTCTCCACGAGCGAAGACTCCGCTCGGTGGTACAAATCTTTAAACCCTTGATACGGGTTGTAAGAGTGTACCACCCCTGGATGCACCTCCAAGTGTAGAAGGTCATCAGACGGTCAACGAGGGGCTCAAGGCCCAGTATCCGGCACACCCACTCAAAGTGCCGGACCTTGGCAATGGCCATGGGGTGCACCTCTGTCAGGTGCACACCGTGCCTCTCCAGAACACGGTACACAAACTTTGTCAACGGAAACCTAAGGTTTCCGTAGACAAAGAATGCAGCATAAACCCCGATCTTGCCACTAGGGGCATCGTACACAGTATGGTGGGGTTCAGGAAACTCAGGCTCGAGAGACTCGAGCATGAACTTCCTGACGATATACTGGTACAGATCGACAGGAAGAGAGCACTGGCATTCGCCAGCAGTCTTCTGGTCATCAGCATCATGAGAAGGCATAGTGGAAGAAAGATGAAAAGAGATTTCAGGGTAATGCTTTACTGAACAGAAAAATTCACCGGAAATTACTTGAGAAGAAGAGATGAAAGTGAAAAGTGTGAATTGCAAATAACCCTCTCCCCCTTTATATACTAATCGCAATTAATGCGGTGAATTTAATGCGAAGGAGAGAGAAATCGAAGGTGCAATGAAACTATGACACGTGGCAAAAAGCAGACTGGCAACAGCTGTTGACAGGACGTGTGCCAGTAATTTCGCGGCCACGCGCCCGAAAAATCGCGCCCACGCGCCTGAAAAAGCGTCTGGAATGACCATATAATGTCACGTCACCATAACTTCCTGCACGTCCTGACAATCAGAAGAAACCGTCGCGCGACGTTTCAGAGGTTTGGACTGTTCCTATCTTTCCACCAACCTTTCGAATTTCAAAATTCAAAATTTAAAAAGAAGCGGGAAAATACCCCCTTACCTTGGCGAACAAGTAACCATAAGACGGATGCGGGTACAGTGTTAAGGCAAAACCCTTCACATACCTAGCACCCGCAGGGAATTGAAGCCAAGAAAACCTTGGCGAACAAGTAACCATAAGACGGATGCGGGTACAGTGTTAAGGCAAAACCCTTCACATACCTAGCACCCGCAGGGAATTGAAGCCAAGAAAACCTTGGCGAACAAGTAACCATAAGACGGATGCGGGTACAGTGTTAAGGCAAAACCCTTCACATACCTTGCACCCGCAGGGAATTGAAGCCAAGTACCTCGGCAACCAAGTAACTATAAGACAGGTGCGGGTACAGTGTAAAGGCAAAACCCTTCACATACCTAGCACCCGCAGGGAATTGACGCCAGGAATACCTTGGAAGTGAAGTAACCGTAAGACGAGCGCAGGTACAGTGTTAAGGCAAAACCCTTCACATACCTAGCGCTCCGCTGGGAATTGAAACCAAGAAGGATCTTCTGGGCAATGCTTGCGGAAAAGGAAATAACATCCCCGCATAGCGGGAACGTCGAGAACTACGTTGTTTGAAGCTCCAGGATGGAAGTGGTGGTTTTAACATAATTGATCACTATGTTCAAAACTACCAAAACCTCATGGAGAATCCACACAACTGGGACTCAATGCTCCTGACTTGCGAGGAGGTTACAGACCTACCCGCATCATACCCAAAGACCAAGCAGGAAACTCGGGCATTTCTGCAAGTGACAAGGACTTCCCATGGAAAACCTTACAAAACCCTTTTCAAAACCCTTTTAAGTCCAAAAGTTCACCTCACTTTATTAAACACGCATGAGAAGAACATTGGACTGGGGGGACTTGAAGAGGTAGGTCCCAGCAGAGCCCAGTTGGACCCGCAAGACTCACCTTAAACAGGGACGTCTGCGCAGAGACCAACTGGATCCGCAGGACCAACCATGCTCAGAGAAGTGACGTCCTTACGCGCAGTATGCAAGCTGGTCCCGCAGGAAATGCCTCCCATGGTGAAGGACTCCGCCTGTTCCCGCAGCCTCGGATACAAGCCATGAGTGAAGGCCACCCGCGCAGCATGGCTACACGCACTAGGCACTTAACTCTCCCCAGTGTCACCTGAAGGAATGAGCAAAGGCGGGAGGGGGAAAACTCCCGCCTAAATGAGCCAGTCCGTATGATGGAGGATCTTTTGTGTGATACCTGACGAGGTACAGACAAAAGATCTGACCAAGAATGCGACAGCTCACTGACAGCAGCATGGCAGACAGCACGCCACAGCACTGTGACCAATAGCCGCCGCCTACCCACCAACTCCTGCCATACCACGTGCCTAGCCTGTTGTTGGCAGAAGAGGAAGAGTGCACGACACGCCTGCTCTGTGTCAGCCGCTACCTATCCACCACTCACAGACAGGGCACGTGCATAGGTTACAGTTGGTAGCGTGTTGGGCCGGCTAAACCCCTTGGAAACCTACCTTCGGCTATAAATACCCCAAATGGTATGACCATCTCATCTTATCATATTATCATCATATATACCTGATATCTGCTCTAGCAATCTCTTAATATACTTTTATATTTAAAGAGCAATCTAGTCTGATTCTCACGCCGGAGGGTGGTCACAAGGAGGAACCCCCCCCCTTCTCAGTGACGAGCTCACGGTGTCTGTTTTGCAGGTTATCAGAAGAACCATCTTCCAAGGGTCTAACCCCTCGTGGGAAACAGCTCTCCAACCCCTAGGTTACCAGTAATCGGTCGGGGTTCGATTGGTGTTTCTTCAATACACCAATACAAAGAAATGAAACCGACTAACAAGCATTTTGATATCTATATGAATTTCACACCTTTTCATTTTCCTACTTGACGGCTATTACACAATATTACCTACAAATGGATCAATGTGTTGCGAGCCATTTATCAACTTTAGCATTAGTCGATCTCGACAGAAACTTCATGCAAATCGGAGGATTAACACCCGCCAAAGCCAATATCGAGCTCGGTAACGTCCAAATCCCATCCCCGCAAATCAAACCCGAAGCAACCGCAGGCCCGAACGCAGCCGCTTTCGCCTTATTAACCTTGGACCATATAAACAGTATCAAACTCCCAACACACATATCAATCGCAAAATACCCTCAATCGCCATTGCCATTGGAATCGGAATAAACCGAGCCCGACTCTTCCCTAACAAATCCCTAACCCCGTTAACCGCCATCGCAAACGCAAAGAAGATATAACAAAGTGTCAGGCATTTTCGAGGCAATGTCGAGAACCCTTCGACACCCAAAATCGCCATGTTTCGGTAAATTTGCGCGTACGGTGCGGGGTACTCGGACCCGGGGGTCCCGAGGTCGTCAAATGCGTTGTAAAACAACCAGAACACGCACGGGGAGATAATGCAGCCCATCGCAGTCCCGATCACTTGGCTCACGAACATGGACCTGGGTGAAGCTAAAGTCATGTAACCGGTTTTGAAGTCCTGGGATAGGTCGGATGCGGTCGAGACAATATTCATCATGACCCCACATGCGGCTAGCCCGGCTAGCACGCCCCCGTTTGACCCGCCAGCCCATGCTCCAATAACGAAGATCGCTAGCTTCCCGTAGGTTGATGCTAAGGACCAGTCGGTTAGCCCGCATCCGTAAGCGTTGCAGAAGGCTAAAGCAGGGGCAAATACGTAAATAGCGGCAATGTAGTACCATTTGAGTTGGTGGAAGATGTGTGGGAGAGTGACAACGGAGGCGATGGCGATGGTTAAGTAGCCCGTGATTGCGATCCACGTGGGGATTTGGTCTTTGAGAAAGAGACGGGTGCGTTTTTGGTCGTCGTAGGAGAGGGAAGGAAGATCAGGGGATGAGTTGCCAGTGATCGGGTCCGCTTTGGTTTTGTCTTGAGTGAATTGGTGGTATAAGCCGAATAAAGTGTGACCGAGGACTTTGATAAAGTTGTAGAGCCCGTCACCTAATATCATGGCTATGCCGATAAATACCTGCAAGTCATATATAGTTCAATGTAAATTTACTGCGTGAACTTAACATGAAATCCACGAGTTTAGATTTAGTCTAAATGTGTGTGGGTCGAATTAATATTTGTGTCTAGTTTAGATTTGGTCTTGTGTCGGGTTAAGACCAAATATTAATTTCTTTGGCTAAAATGTTTCTAATTTTGACTAGATCAAACCCAAATGCACACCAAAATTAAGATCACCAACTGAACTGAAAAGGCTTAATCAGGTCGGCTACTCCAGATACTCGAGCCAACCAGAATCTTGCTCAACCCTAACCCGAACACATTCATCTGAAAATGCTTATTTATAGGTTTAAAAAAATGTGTTTTTATATGTCATGATTCAAACTAATTAGGAATTGGTTGCAAAAGATTAAAAAAGGAATCAAGATAAGATTTTGTGCCATATTAATACTTCTAAATGTAATTATTTTATACACATTTGTATTTTTTTTTTTTACTGTAAATTTGTAAGTTAAAAGTGTTACACTGCATAACATAACAATTTTCTAGGTTGAAAAGGTTGTTTAACACATTTTGGGTTGGTGTTGGGTTCGACCGTTAACTTGCAAACAAGACGGTTTTATTATCTCTGGTTAAAACCTAGATGAAGAATTAGAAACAAGAATATATGACTTTACCCTGTAACCTTGCAAGCCATGCAAGCCATGAAAACAAGAATATCTCTGGTTAAAAAAATTTTATATTGTTTCAAATTTTTAATTTTTTAATAAGTATTAATTTTTATAGTTAAGTGATTTAAATGAAAAATAATTTGATTACTAAATTGTGAGTTTTTTCTTTTCAACTAAACTTAAATGAAATAATTATAAAACTTAGTTATTATTTAGCATAACTTCTTTTTCCACAATCCTCGGCTTTTCTCCTACTTCATGTTAAACTTTTAAAAAAACTATAAATAGTAATCACGTTTTTATATGTTTTCTATTCAACTTATTTTTAAATTAACATTTATTCAAAAATTCACGATAAATTTTGATTGTTGAAATAAAAATTGAATGGCTTTAGCAAAATAACAATGAAACTTAAAGATTCAACAATTTATGAAACATCAGTTTTAACTTTTGTAAGCATTATGAAATTCATTTAATTTCTTGTGTTTTTAATGAGGTTTTAATTTCTTGTGTTTTAGACTTTTAGGTACCAAACTATAATTTCCAAATAAATGAAAATATGTTGCCGTTGAAAAATAAATAAACAATTACAGATACCACAGTCACATAATTATTGATGCCTTTTGTTATTATTGGTTGGACAAGATTTGAGATCTATAATATTCACAGCAAACTCGTGAACAGCAGTAGCTAAATAACTAAGCACGGTTAAAATCTCTTCGTAAAAAAGTAAATAAAAAGAAAAACACAAGTTACTTACCAGAGAAGGCGACGACGCACGTCTGAATAACCGTATTCTCCTGTCTGGTAAACGGCTGCTTCAACAGAGAAACTTAGTCCAAGTTTTGACGAAGAAGAACCCCAGCAGACCGGCGGAGACGTTCAACGACGGAATGATTCCGGTTGTAAGGTTAAGCTTCATGACAATGAACGTGAACAGAATCCCCAGAATAAAGCTCACGACGAATGCACGGAGAGTAAGCTGGTGGAACCTTCTTGCTCTCGAATATTCGCTCCACGGAGTCGTAGTCAGTTGTTTTCCCTCCGCTTCCGTTCTGCAGATCATCTTCTTGTTGTTCAATGGTTCGATCCATGAGTCTGCAAGTGAATGGGATTGGTTTGGGGGTAATTTAAGGGCAGGAAGGAGTGTGTCGTTGTCTTGACCTGGATGTCATAAATTTAATAAAATGGTTGAGGGTTCGGGTGGAATTGGAATTGGAATTGGAATTGGAATTGGAATGGAATCTGGATACAATGATTCAATGGGAGTAGGAACGTGATGGGTCGTAATGTGTGAATCCGTTGAATGTGGAGGAGATATTTGTGTTTTATTGGGGAAAACTACTAATTATTATTATTATTATTATTATTATTTCTAATTTGGATAGGGCCATAGGGGATAGTGGAGGTTTGAGTTATGCTTGGGTAATGTTTTTAAAACTCGACTAGAAAGAGAGATTTAGCCGGTTACCAGTTTATCATTCAGACCGATATGTTGGTAATTAACCGAGCTAGACTTATTAAGTATCGGCCTGATAATTTTATTATGGTGTATAGGGTTAGATATAAATGTATGTCGGTTATAGGGTAGTTAGCAATAAGTTTTGTGGTTGGACATAAATGTCAAGTAATAGGACATAAATAAACGTAATTTGTAAGTTTGCTAACTAGTATGTATGTGCATCTTCCAAGTTATGGTTAGTGGTTAGATATCACCAAAGTTAGTGTACTCAGTTTTAAGTTGTATTTTCTGGTTATAATAAAAGACAGTTATTGTTTGTTAATTATCATTTATCAATCTTGAACTAGTATCAGTGCTTTGTTCAAGAAATACGATAATTAATGAATCACTCAACAAAGAATGAGAGAAACCGAGTTGTTGTTGCTTCAGTTGAACGAGTTAGAGTTGATCTATCTACTATTGTAATCTCTGATAGAATAACTAAAGTAGAGTAAGCCAGCAGACTTTACCTAATGAGTCAGAGATTGTTCCAATGAGCTTGCAGACTTTGCCTAGTGAGCCAGATATTGTTATAGCGAGCTAGCAGAGTGAACCAGCAGGCTTTGCCTAGTGAGCCAGATATTGTTCTAGCGAGCCAACAGAAAATGCCTAGTAAGCCGGCAGAGTGAGTCAGAGATTGTTCAAACAAGTTGGGTTTGATCAGTCATGGTGACTCAACTACACCACTACCGCCAAAGGGAAAAAAGAACGGTCCTTCATTCGTTTAATGTCCCATGTTAACTTCAACGAACTATATTGTGTTGGCCATGAAGATGAAAATATGCATAAGAGATCACAAAGTTTGGGACACCACCAACCCGGGTGTCATCAATCCAGATAAAAACAACGGGGCTACGGCCTTGTTAATTCAATACGCACACGAAACTATGATTATGTAGACTAAAGATTAAGAAAATGCTAAAAGTATGTGGTATTTGATTAAAACCCGACACTTAGGTGCCAAACGGGTTAGGGAAGCACATCTCCAAACCTTGTGAATGGATTTGACAATATAAAGATGAACGAGTTTAGATTACATAGATAAGTTTGCGGGCAAGGTTTCAAGCATTGCCTCGAAATCCCTCGCTCTCGGCATAGTTATAGATGAAGCGACGTTGGTAAAGAAGTTTCTTGAAAGTCACCCGAGATCAAAGTTTATTCAGATAGTTGCTTCGCTTGAGCAAGTGTTGGATCTCAATAACACGAGATTTGAAGATGTTGTAGGCCGACTCCGAGACTATGAGGAGCGAATCCGAGAAGAAGAAATACAAGGGGCTAACCAAGGTAAATTTTATTCGGTAAATATGATTCATCAAGCCATAGAAGTTTTGAATCTAATAGGGGACGAGCATAAGGAGGTTGATGTCGCGATCGAGGCCGATTTAACGGCCAAGACCGAACCCCTAGTACCGATTGACTCGGGGAAAAGAAAGGTGAAAAAAGACTAGTATAAAAATATTCTATGGTACAAATGTGATAAGTTAGGTCACTTTGCATCTGGTTTCTGAGACCGAGTTCATGAGAGTCAAGAAGCAAACAAAACCGAAGTCATTGAAAATATTGATGATGCAACATATATGCATCAGGTTGTGTTCTTAAATGAACAAACCTAATACCGAAGAAATACAAGACCGTGTCGGTTGAGGATGATGTATGGTATTTGGATAAGGGGACGAGTAATCATATGACGGGAAGATGGTCATATTTTTTTGGAACTAAATGAAAATATAACTAGGAGGGTTAAGTTCAGATATGAGTCGTACGTTCAAATTAAGGGAAATGGTCGATTATTTTCCAAGGAAAATCGGGTGAACCAGATTTGCTAACTGAGATTTATTACATTTCGGAGTTAAAAAATAAAATAATAAGTCTCGGTCAAGTAAAGGAGTCCAAATGCGACGTTCGGGTGAAACACGATCTTTTGACCATGCACGATGAAAAAGGAGGTTGGTCATGAAGGTCATGAGATCCACAAATCGGCTCTATAAAATATAAATGAAAATTGGAGTTCATGTATGTTTGCACTCAACAATCGAAGATGATGCATGGCGTTGACATGCAAGACTCGCCCACATGAATTTCAAGTTAATGAAATCAATGTTTAAAAAGGATCTAGTACGAGGTTTACCACATGTTAAACACGAAAATTAATTGTGTGAATCATGTTTGATGGGTAAACAAATGTGGCGTTTGTTTCCAGGCGTTGCCTCGTTTAGAGCAACCCGACCCTTGGATTTGGTTCATGGCGGTTTATGCGGTCCAATATCCCCATACGCTATCTCCGGTAATAAGTATGTCTTTGTTAATATAGATGATAATATATGTGGATGTTTTTATTGAAAGAAAAAAAGTGAAGCTTTTGAAAGTTTTAAGAGGTTTAAAGCCCTAATCGAGATGGAGGCGGGTTTACCAATGAAAACTTTCCGAACCGATAGGGGAGGAGAATTCACTACACATGATTTTAATCGATTCTACGATGAAATTGGAATTATTCGGCATTTAACTACCTCATACACGCCACTACAAAATGGCTTGGTAGAAAGACAAAAACGAACTTTATAAGTATGGTGCGGAGTATGCTAAAGGAAGTGCGGGGTACCAAATTATATGTGGGGAGAAGTGGTCCAACACTCGACATTCTTAATTAAGCGGGTCCCAACTCGGGCGTTGGCTGATCAAATTCTGCATGAATGCTTCAAGAAAAAAAAAACGATTATTGAACATGTTCGAGTATTTGAGTGCATGGCGTATGCTAAGGTTGATAGTGTGCATTTAAAGAAACTTGATGACGGTTCGAGACAACCTGTTTATCTTGAGTCGGGTACATGTTCAAAATAATACCGTCTTTTCAATTCGAACACCCGGTAAATTGTTGTTAGCCGGGATGTGGTGTTTAAAGAGAATAAAGGATTAAATTAGGTAAAGAAAATTAAGACGAATGACTACGAGCCACGTATGTTTACAATAGTTTGAGTGGCCCGATTGGCAAGGAACTTGTCAAATCGAACCCACTATTAAAAACACGTCCAGAAGTGACCCGGGTAGCCCAAACTCCGAACATGCATCATCAGTTCAACCCAAGTCTAGTTGTTCAGTTGAACCGAGTCATAACAGGCCTCATTCTTCAGCCCACTGCAAGTTCAGTCGACGATTGATGGGTCACAGATCCATTCGGGTGAAAACGAGGCCCAGACGTGTCTAAGGCGCTTAACCCGAGACTTGGTTTACCAAGAAGATTGAAAGAAGAATATGTACTACATTTTAACTCCGACTATGAGCAATTACTTCTAATAATAAGTGGCGAACTGAGCAGTTATTATGAGGCTAAGTTAAACCAAGAATGGGATGTGCTATGAATACCAAGATCAATTCGACAAACAAGAATGAAACGTGGAAGTTAGTCGAACTTCCAAAGTGTGCTAAATGTATTGGGTTGAAATTCAAAACTAAACAAAATGCGAATGGAATGATAAAAAAGGACAAAGCTTGGTTGGTTGCAAAGAGTTACGTGCAACATCCTGGGATTGATTTTGATGATGTTTCTTCTCTGGTAGCCCGAATTGAGACCATTCGGCCACTAATCTCATTAGCCACATCTAATGGGTGGGAAATCTACCATCTTGAAGTAAAAAACGGCCTTTCTACATGGTGAACTGAAAGAAGTTGTGTTCATTTCACAACCCGAATGATACGATAAAAGGGGCAATGAGGCAAAAGTGTGCAAGTTGTCAAAGGCCAGCTTGTACTGGTAAGACAAGCTCTAAGACAAGCTCCCCAAGCTTGGAACTCAAAGCTCGATAACATCATATGAGACATGAAGTTTCAAAAATGTTCTAAGGAAAAATCGGTTTACCAAAAGACGAGTGGGAAACATTTTTTTATCGTGGCCTCGTATGTGGATGATTTGTTTGCAACAATACAAGCTCAAGCATAATTCTGATTTCAAGCACAGTATGGCAACCAAGTTTGAGTTGTCGGATATCGGGAAGTTAACCTACTATCTTGGAATCGAAGTATTCCAAAGAGAAGATAGGATCGTACTTACACAAGAAGGATACGCCAAATGAATTTTGAAAGAGACCATATACTGTAATCTGTCTCAAATCCCGATGGATCATGATGTGAAATATTCAAAGCCTGAGAATGAAACCAAACTCGACGCAACCGAGTATCGTAAGGTGGTGGGTTGCTTACACCTTACGGTATCGGTTACACACCCGACCCGATATGGAGTACTTTGTGGGTGTTGCTATCAATACATGCAAAGCCCTTGTGAATCTCATGGTATGGCAAACGAAATCTATTGAGATATTTGAAGCAAACGGCGAGTTACGAGATCAAGTATGGAAAGAACGAGCCCAAACAACTTGTCAGGTACAATGATAATAGTCATAATATATACTAGGATAACGTAGAAGTACCACAAAACACGTGTTTTATTACAAGCAATCTCTAATTACATGGTGCTCACAAAAGAAAGCGACAATTTCACTCTCATTTGCGAAGCCAAGTATGTCAATGGCTTCGAGAGTTGTTGACCGAGTTGACCGGATAAGCGTTGTGGAAAGTTGTATTGAAGGTTGACAACATGTCCGCAATACCCTTGTGAAAAAAAAACCCCGGTTTTTCATAATCGAACAAAGCGCATAAAGTCCTGTTTTCATTTTATCCAAGATTGCTACAACTACGACGAGGTTGATGTTGAGCACATTGACTAGAAAGAGCAGTAGATCGATATTTTCACCAAAGCACTTGCAAGAATCAAGTTCATTGAGACGCGTGAGTTACTTGAAGTTGAAGACCTCCCAAAATCCGACTCAAAAATTAAGGGGTGAATTTTGTAGCTAACCAAGACGGGCCTATTGGCCCCAACCCTAAGTATCTTATTATGGTGTATGGGATTACGGGGCTATAGCCTATAGGGTAGTTGGCCATAAGTTTGGTGGTTGGACATAAATGTCAAGTAACTAGACATAAAGGAATGTAATTGGTATATATGCATCTACCAATTTAAGGTTAGATATCACCAAAGTTTGTGTAATCAGTTTTTACTTATATTTTTAGGTTATAATTAAAGGCGGTTATTCATATATTGTTTGTTAATTATCGTTTATCAATCTTGAAAATAACCAACTAGTTTTGAATCAGGAGCAGACAAATATGTTTAACCGACTAGCTCCATGCCCGGTATCTGATCCAACGCCCTGTCGAGTTAGGAGTGAAAACAATGTGTTTATGTTACGAGTGTAAACGAGCAGCTAGGTTGAGCTCCAGTTCGAAGTTAAGACATCCAACTCAGCTCCGTTCATTTACTTTATCCTTCATATTGGTATTTTTAAATACTGGATGAGATGTAATGATGTTTTTGTTAAATTTTAAAGATAAAGCGAGAGGCATTAGATGGAATGTGAGTGCTTCATTATGTGTGACCCAAGTGGTTTATGTGTTTTAATCCATAATGCATCATTTGTGAAGTCGATTCTTTAAGCCATACTCATTTGGCAATAGGTTGGGGGTGCCTAAATTATGTAAAAAGAAACGCATCTAAGTCAAATTTGGCAACTATGGAATATAATTCATACTCTAGTAATTTTTGTAGTTAACAATTCTATCATACGTCACATATTCGTGCATCAAAAAAAAGGAGGAGGTTATTTGTGTATACATCGTCACATATTGTAAATGCACTCCTTGGTTGATGACAACATAACTACGAGTATGCAATATATATGCTAAATACTATTATTCATATTATCATATCTTATATTCCCCAACCACAAGAAAGGATTTACAAAAGATCAACCAATCGAGCAAGTTAATCAAGAAACTAGACATAGCATCATGCTCGACGCCACAAGTGAACCATGCATCTACGGTCCAATGGGGACACAAATACGTGACCAAGTGCTAAACAAAACAATATACGATCCACAATCAATGGGACAATCGGCTTGTTGGTCAACCGTAGTGTGCTTGGGAATTTAATCATCAACAAAGTCAAGTCCGAGAATGATAAAATATCAAGTTTTGAGATACAAGAGTTATGGAGATTTTTATAATCAACAAAGTCAAGATTTAAGAGTAATACAAAATCAAAAGATGAATTACATTATAACAGTATCAATCAATAAATGTGAAGTGGTAAATCTTACTCCTATAATAAATTAAAATAACGAAAATTATGTGTCAAACCCATATTAAATTCTAATTTAATTTTCTCTCCTGATCTTCCGTAGATGCATGGTTCATTAGTATCAGCGAGCATGATGCTATTGTCAAGTTTCTTAATTAACTTGCTCGATTGGTTGATCTTTTGTACATCCTTTCTTGTTCCATTCCCTCTAAAACATCTAAATTTCATTCCATCCATGCCCCATGTTTTTTTTCATTACATTCCCTCTTTCACCCTACATCACCTCCACCACCCTTCCACCACCTTCAACACCCACCACCAACCACCACCATCGCCGCCACCAACCGCCACCATTGTCGTCCGCCGCCATTACCACCACCACCGCTGTCACTAACCATCGCCATCAGTGCCAGCCACCCACCACCATCAACCGTCGTCTCCACCCCTGACCACCACCACCCGTCGCCCGCTGTCCACCACCGCCACGGCCACCACCGCCTGCCATCTCCACCATTAACGCCACCACCCTCCCCAGCCACCACCACCCACCTCCAACCACCTTATCTCCCGTCGCCCACCACCACCCGCCACCATCACCGCCCACCAATGCCACGAACGTCACCTACCTCCCACCACCACCGCCAATCACTACCATTTTAATTTTATTTTTTCTTTTTTTTCCAACCTACAAAACAACGTAAAGTAATCATTCATTTCATTCCCATATGATAACCAAACATCTCATTGGAATGGTAATAACTCATTATATTCCTTTGTCCATTCCATTACCACGTTTATTCTATTCCGTTGCTCATTCCATTACCTCATACCAAACAGACCTTTAGGGTATGTTTGGTATGGGGTAATGAAATGAATAAGGGAATGAAATTGACGTGGTAATGGAATGGACAAAAGAATGAAATGGATCATTACATTCCATTGTCATGTTTGTTTATCATGTAGGAATGAAATGATTCTTCACTTTATTATTATTATTATTATTATTATTATTAGTAAATATTATTCTCGTTAATAATAATATTATTATTTACTACTAATAATAAACTGATAATATTTATAATTATTATTATTTACTAATAATAATAATATAATACGAATATTCATAATAATTAGTTTTTAAAAGCCGCGCGTTACAACGAGATTATTTAATTGAATAAAAATAATCGTAAAACGTTAAATGACGCATGCACGCTATGAAATTTTAACTAACCGAATTTAAATATAATAATAATTCTAATATAATAGTTACATTATAATATATAAATCAATAATGATAATAGTAATAATAATATACTATAATAATATTGAAAATATGACAATAATTATAATATAATAATAATAACAATTATTTATTTATTTATTATTATTATTATGGGTCATTTCATTCCTTGAATGAATGAAAAAAAAAACACCCTTTTTAAAGGAATGAAAATCCTATAATTGGAAGGAGTTTCATTCCTTAAGGAATAGCTCATTCAATTACCACATGACAACCAAACATGTTATTCACTCCATTAAAATAATTCATTCAATTACATCCTTTATTATTTCATACCAAACACTACCCTAATCTCTAATCTCATTCATCCTAGTTATTCATGGGTCATGAGCCAAAATCATTTTGACCACTGGGTTATAAAATAGTCAATTTTCCCTCGTAATTTCTAATTTTCCATCTCATTCATTTTAGGTATCCATGGGCCATGGGTTAAAACATTTTGGCAATTGGGTTATATTATAAAATAGTCAATTTCCTTCTTAATCTTCTAATCTCTTTTCTCATTCAACCTATCTATCACGGGTCATAGGTTGAAACCATTTTGTCATTTGGGTTATAAAACAATCAGGAAATTAAAAGAAAAATATTGATTAAAGATCAAACAAGTAGAAATATGAAAGTTAAACAAGTTTATAATTGTCAATAACTATATTTTTTTAGAGTTGGTTTGTTCCTTCGATGCCCAGGTTTTCCCAATGAACAATATATGTTGTATTATCCAGAGTAATTAGCAAACATGGCCTAAATTGTTAATATCTGATGATGATGAAAATACTTGTGATAAAATAACAAATGTTATATATATAGAGATTTTCTCAAATTTATAAATTTGAGATTCTAAACTTCTTATTGTTTGTACTATATATTCATTTCTTTTTTACTATTAATTTTATTATCTTATTTCAAATGGCAGATCTTATTTATTTTTATAATTTTACAAATATCGTGTAATACACGAGTTGAAAAGATAGTGATAATAATATAAGAACATAACATTTTTATAAGTTTAAACTAAGATTACAAAATCAAATTGCTAAACAAGGTATGTAGATGAAATCTTATGAAAAAATCACAAAATTTATTTAAAACTTTTAACATGTTTATAAAATTAAAATATTTACAAATCGAAAATAAGGCTTTTGAATATTTTTATAAACCAAGTTAAAGTTTTCATAACGTAGTCGCACCTAAAGACTTCAATTTAATGAGGGTCTTGGGTTCAAGTCTCACTTGCGACAAAAAAGAAAATAAGAGGTTTAAGTTGGGCCAGGGGGTTTCTCACAAAAAAGTGGGCTTTCTCTTGATAGTGAGATAAAAATGATCGGGTGAGTTAATGATCTGCTAATGACGCAAATTGACTTTTCAAAATAAATAAATAAATCTTGGTGGAAGGAATATTTTTAGGGTCTGTTTGTTATGAGGTAATGGAATGGACGAAGTAATGGAATGAACGTGGTAATGGAATGGACAAAGGAATGGAATGGGCTATTACCATTCCAATGAGATGTTTGGTTACCACATGGGAATGAAATTAATGATGACTTTGTGTTGTTTAGGTAGGAGAAAAAAAGAAAAATAAAATTAAAATGGTAATGAGTGGCAGTGGGAGGTACGTGGCAGTCGTGACGTTGGTGGGCGGTGATGCTAGTTGGTGGTGGCGGATGGTGGTGGGTGACGGGAGATAATGGTAGTTGGAGGTGGGTGGTGGTGGTGGTTTGGGGGTGGGTGGTGGCGGTAACGGTGGAGGTGGCAGGTGGTGGTGGGCGACGGTGGTGGGCAGCGGTGACGATGGGTAGTGGGTGGCGGGTGGTGTTGGTGAGGGGCGGGGGCGACAGTTGATGGTGGCGGCGGGCGGGTGGCGATGGTGGACGCTTGGCACTGATGGCGATGGTGGCGGTAACGACGGTGGTGGAAGGCAATGGTGGTGGTTGATGGCGGCGGCGATGGTGGTTGGTAGTGGTGGTGGTGGTGGGTGTTGATGGTGGTGGAAGGGCAGTGAAGGTGATGTAGAGTGAAAGAGGGAATGGAATGAAATAAAAAACAAGGGGTATGGATGGAATGAAATTGTGGTGTTTTAGAGGGAATGGAATGGACTAGGTAATGAGTTATTCCATTCCTTTGGTCAACCAAACACACTTTTCTCCATTCCCTTACAATGGATCATTCCATTCCGCCCTCCATTCCTACGTACCAAACGCTACCTTATAGTAGAAGTGAATCAAATCAAAATTAAGTCTAGAAGAGATGGCCATGTTGTAGGAATTGGTTTTTGTTTGTAGCGTAATGACAATACCATGTATATTATATAACTATTATGATGATATGATATGTTTATTATTAGTATGGTCGAATATAAGGATGGTGGGAGTGGGTTTACCATCATTCCTCTTCAGTCCCAATTCATCTAAAGTGGTGTTAATGATCAGGATGGTTTTAATTCTTTCTTCCATCTTGAGATATTTTCCCGCGTCATTCAATTTCTTCTTTGATCTTTAGGGTGAATGGAGTGTTATCCTGCACGGGATGATTTTACCTCGGGCCCAAGGCGACACCAAGCCTACCTTATGAGGCTACGAGCACTCTGTCCCTGCTAATTGTACAAAGGATAGTCTTACACGTATTGCCATAAATTATTACAATAAATGACACATTTCTGTTTTGCCCAAATTCAAGATTATATTCATTTCTGTTATGGGCTTATTGGTGCTTCTCGTTATCTAATTCAGTGAATTTATTTTGGCTTCTGGAACTGGCCCATGTCTTTGTTTGAGTCCAATAGTATGTCAGTATGTTTGTTTTTCTTAGTTATCTATTTTCAGTTATGAATTTGTACGAGTCTTTATGTTGACCTAGTTTGTAGGAGAACATGGAGATTAGTGGTAGAAGTTGTGAGTTAGTGGAGTATGTTATCTTTTGTATTGCTATTTAATAACTTTGATGTTGAATTAATGAAGCACCAGAAATTATGAGTCTATTGTATGATACCTCTTTACAAGTGGTATCAGAGCGCAAACACTGGGAGAGAGAGATAGAGAGAGAGCATAGTGAAAGACAAGAGAATCCGCCTCCATGGCTGAAGAGAAGACAATTTTTCAAGCCCCAACGGTTCCAAAATTTGATGGTGACTATGACCATTGGAGCATGGTGATGGAAATGTTGCTGAGATCAAAAGAGTACTAGACGGTGATTGAACCGGGTTTGAGGAACCTGAAGAAGGAGAACAAATCAATGCGGCGCAACGCACACAACTAGAGGCGATGAGATTGAAAGATTTGAAGGCTAAGAATTACTTGTTTCAATCAATTGACAAGCAAATTCTAAAGACAATGACTAAAAAGGAGACCGCAAAACAGATTTGGGATGCCATGAAAGGTAAATATCAAGGGAGCGCTAGGGTTAAACGGGCTCAACTGCAGAGACTACGTAAGGTGTTCGAGACACTCGAGATGAGGGAAGGAGAAGGTGTTACCGAATACCTTGGTTGTGTGATGACCACAGCCAACGAAATGAAGAATTTTGGGGAAGATATGACGGATGTGAAGATAGTGGAAAATGTATTGAGGTCCCTCACTGAAAGCTATAACTTTGTTGTTTGTTCAATAGAAGAATCAAGGGACATTGACAATCTTTCCTTAGACAAACTGCAAAGCTCCCTCCTCGTCCATGAATAAAAACTGTCACAAAAAACTCCCGATGATCAAGTGCAAAAAACAGATCTTGATTCATTCGGTGGACGTGGACGTGGACGTGGAAGTGGACGAAGGAGGAACTACTTCAACAGAGGATGGGGACGTGGCCGTGGTAGATCAAGACCGGAGTATGATAAGACATCGGTGGAGTGTTATCGTTGCCATCAGTTAGGACACTTCGCCTACGCATGTACTAAAGATGAGAAAGTAGTCAATTATGCCGAGTTTGACGAAGGAGAAGACTTATTATTAATGACCAATGTTGTTGTACGTGAAGAGCAGAGATCCAGAATTTGGTTTCTCGACTCGGCGTGCTCCAATCATATGACTGGAGCCCGTGAATGGTTTGTGAGGCTGGATGAGAACTTCTCTCACACCATGAAGTTAGGAAATGACCAACGTCTTAATGTGAAGGGAATTGGTGATGTAAAGTTGGAAGTTTATAGAATTACCCAAGTTATCACTAAGGTATACTATGTTCCATAGCTCACTTCAAGTCTTATCAGCCTTGGTCAACTACAAGAGAAGGATGTTACTGTGGTCATAAAACGAGGTGAATGCAAACTCTACCATCCTCAAAAGGGTACGATTATCACTTCAAAAATGACGAAAAATAGAATGTTAAGCAACCTTAAAGCTAGATGTGGAGAGATGTTTCAGAACAGAAAAGGAGAATCTAGAGCAACTTTGGCACAGGAGGTTAGGCCATGTGAATAACAAGAGTTTAAGGATGATGCAATTCAATCATATGGTAGACGGAATGCCCTCGATCTCCGAATCAAGCAAAGTTTGTGAAGTATGTAGCCTGGGAAAACAGAAAAGAGAAGATATACCAAAGAAAAGCTCGTGGAGGGCCTCTCAAAGACTTGAACTTATTCACATTGTTCTGTGTGGACCCATTCATCCAATCTATCCAAGTGGGAAAAGGTATGTTATGGTTCTTATAGATGATTTTTCAAGAAAGGGTTGGGTGTACTTCCTTGAAAAGAAAAATGAAAGTTTGGAACATTTTAATAAATTCAAGCTAATGGTTGAAAATGAAACTGAGCAAAAGATAAAATGTTTGAGGAGTGACCGTGGGGGAGAATTCACCTCGAAACAATTTCATGATTTTTGTGAATCTCATGGGATAAAAAGGCCTCACATCCGCATACACACCCCAACAAAATGGGGTGGCAGAACGTCGTGACCGAACCTTAATGGATATGGTTAGGTGTTTGTTAATTGAGAAGAGTATGGCTAGCTATCTTTGGACTGAGGCCACTTGTTGGGCATGCCACATCTTAAATAGATGTGCTACTACTTCTCTTATTAACATTGTCCCTGAAGAGAGGTGGTCAGGGAGAAAACCCAATGTTAATTACTTGAAAATTTTTGGGTGTATTGGTTATGTGAAAATTCCCTCTCAATTGAGGACCAAGTTGGATAATAAGAGCGTAAAGTGTGTTTTCTTGGGAATTAGTAAAGAATCAAAAGCTTTTCGTATGTATGATCCAAAAGACAAGAAAATCATAGTGAGCAAGGATGTTATTTTCGAAGAAAGTGGAAGCTGGAATTGGGGGGTTGAAGTGACTGGTCAACATGACTTTATTGTCCATGATGGTGATGGGTCAGATGACAAAGAAAGTGTGCATGAAGAGGTACAAAGTAATGGGACTGATCATACTTTACACAATAGTCCCATCTCTCAAAATAATAATATAAATGGCAACACAAATGAAGAAACTGAAGAAGTTGGCTGGGATATAGCCCAACCGAATACTCCACAACCCTCTGATTATCAAAATAACACTATAATCCAAGGTGAAATGGCAGAAACTTCAAGAAGAAATACCAAAGCGCCTGGGTGGATGAATGATTGCGTGAGTGGGGAAGGAATGTTCGAAGATGAAGTGGACCTTGCCATGTTCAGTTCACTCGAAGACCCCTCTGAGTTCGAAGAAGCTGTGAAAGAAAGAAAATGGGTGGCTGCCATGGAAACTGAAATGAAATCTATAATGAAAAATGAAACGTGGGAGCTGGTGGATCCTCCCAAAGGAGTGAAGGCTATCGGGGTAAAGCGGGTATACAAAACCAAGTTAAATGAGAAAGGTGAGGTGGATAAACACAAAGCTAGGTTAGTTGTGAAGGGATATTCTTAAAAGAAAGGTGTTGATTACGACGAAATCTATGCTCCGGTGGCTCGTTGGGATACTGTAAGAAGTATCTTAGCATTGACAGCACAGAAAAGTTAGGTCATCTATCCGTTAGATGTTAAGTGTGCCTTCCTAACTGGTGAATTGAAGGAAACCGTTTACTATCACACCCCAACCTAAGGCGGAAATGCTGGGGTGTGATCCGATTGCTCACAGCTCGAAGATACTATCATAATATAAAAGTGACAATATCTAATTAATTATTTTAATTCAAACACACACACACATTTACAAACATTACAAAACAACTTAAATAAATGTATACAATCATTTAAAATCAAGTTTGTCTTCAATATAACCATAAGGTCTTTCTAAGTCTCCATCCTTCAACTTCAAGCAACCTGCATATGCGTAGAAAATGGAGTTTTGTCAACAAACATGTTGAGTGAGTTTATCACCAAGTTTTGGCCAAAAATAATGTTAATATAATAAATAAGCAAACGTAATAAATGCGGTAATGAAATCAAACCATGAGCAACTAAGTTGTCGATTTAAACCATTGCCAAGCGAATCGGGCGCCGTTAAATCAACTATGAGCTAATAAATAGAGTAAGACCGTTGCCAAGCGAATCGGGCGGTGGTCAATAGAATGAGAACCCAATACATGGGGATATGCGGGACCTCTTCGAGCACAAATGCGCACATAAACAAGTAAGCACATAACAAGTAGATTTGATTAATCACACACAATTACACGTTTGCTATTTTTATATATATATGTATAGAAATGTATATATATAGTATGATATACGCATATGTCCCCAAAACGTTTTAGAAAACTGAGTAAAATAGGGGAATGATAAAACTCACCTTAGATTAAAGGCAAGTGAATATAATTAAGAATAAACGAGTCAACGGATAAGTGAGTCGTCCAATACGCATCAAACGATATGAAACTAGAAATAAAAACGAACTTAATGTCGCTAGAATCAATCCAAACGGATGAGTAGAATTCTAGTTATGTTGAATTAAACGTTTAAGCGAGCTGGTACTGACCAGAATCCGAACAGCGAGTGGAAAGTCGGGTTTTGTTCAGTAGCCTTAAATTTCGTTTTGAGAATAAAAGTCTTCTTGACTGAACGTTGAATATGACCAGAAGTATGAGAAAACGTAAAGTCAAACTTGTTGACTGTTTTACCATTTATTGGGTTTTAAAGCAATTGACCAGTCAACGCCCTTCAATCGCCGAAATTGATTGAAGGTTATTGACTAGGGAATATGTATGAACGATTTTACAGTTTACAACTTACCCGAAAAGTGTCACACCCGGCCCTGAGCGGCGGAAACAGCCGGGCGCGCACGAGTGGGGATTGATAATTAAGCACGGGCCATTGCAAAATATTCAAAGATTTTTATTGCGCATGAGGAGTTTAGTACAAACACATTACATTGTTCAAAGATTACAAAAAGAAACATCCAAGTATAAAACTGAAGATTTCCTCGCTATATCCCCTTGCGCGGCGGGTAACCGTGCGCATCGAGGGGATAAAACCAAAATCTTCCAAAAAGCTTGTTTTAGATGTTCAGCGTGTGGTGCTCTAAGTGTGACTCCATGCGCTACCTAGTTATCTCCTGAAAGACACGTAAAAACATTTGAATCAGTATAAACTGAGTGAGTTCACAAGTTTTAGTAACTTGATAAAATCATTCTGAAACATTTCTGGCAACATCATTAACATCTGCTTGGTAAAATCGTATTAACACATAATTCTGACAATATTCTGATAAAAATCGTTCTGCGGGTTACGCGTGAACAAATTCTGGATACGGTGCTCGTCTATGTAAGTGGCGCAGCCACTACGAGCTAAAATAACGTAAAACCGTCCCGCGAGTTACGCGCAGACGTTTCTGGAAAACTATGCTCGTCTATGCAAAGAGGCATTGCCCCTACGAGCTAAGGATACTGTCCCGCGGGTTACGCGCGAACAATTCTGAGAAACTGTGCTCGTCCATGTAAAGAGGCATTGCCCCTACGAGCTAAGGATACCGTCCCGCGGGTTACGCGCAGACGTTGTGCCGGAAAACAAGGCGCTCGTCCATGCAAAGAGGCGCGACCCCTACGAGCGGGCTCAACCCCATAGTACTGCCCCATGCCAGGCACTCGTCCATGCAAAGAGGTGCGACCCCTACGAGTGGGCGGATCAAACCAGCAGTCCCTACCCTTAGAGTTCCAATGGTAAAGTGATCACTTGCTCGAGTTCTAGCGCACATACATTGAAAACCTTAGATAACCGTTTGCATTGCTCATCATGAAACATAACTTAAACACATAATCGCTTTCATAGCTTGTAAGTATACCATGATAAAACATTATTTAAGTACGTGTCCCTCGCCCCGAAAGCAGTTTAAAACAGTGAAAACAGTGGAAATAGGGGCTGTGAGACTCACCTGTGGTTCTTGTTAAGGGATTAATCGAGATTCGGGTTTTCTTGGTGTTGGCCTCGGAATCGAAGGTCTAGAATACGATTAAATAACAAGTATATATATTAAGATCAAGAAATAGGAGAATATAAGGGTTGGATAGTAGGTCTCAAGGTTATATTCTTGGCTTACCTAGTAACAGGATCGGAGCTGGAAACAACGGATGCTTGGGAAAGGATTAGTGCAAGTTTGTAGTTCTTTGAAGTGTGTTTTGGGTGATAATTTAGGCTACAAATTTATAGGCAAACTCAAGGGAACACAATCCCTTGCTTTAGGGGATTGAAATCTTTTCATATCTAAATGTAATGATGATAAAGTATAGAAGTTATTATTATTTACTTAAGAGTGGAGTGGTGGATAAAAGATTTTGATTTGATTTGGACAGAACATGCAGATCTGGGGTTGGTGAGAATAGGGTGGCTGACAGTTGACTTTTCATGTTACAGTGTGCTTTTTCAGGTACTTTTGTCAGTGTACAGTAAAAAGTGGAAAATCTCTGAAACACGCTACTGTTTCCTTTCGGGCGGGAGTAATCTCCTTAACTGGAGAATAGACCAAGTGTTCTGCGCGTATAACTTGGTGCGCATAGCTTTCTGCGTATAGGACATGTCTTTGCTGCGGGTAGGTGCGTAACCTTCTCGCAGTTAGGGACTTTTGAGTTTCATTTGTAGATTCTCCAGGTGGTCTTGGTATTTCAACATAGTGATCAGTCATGTTGAAGTCAATTCCATCTTGGAGCTTCAGACAAACTAGCTCTCAACGTTCCCGCCATGCGGGTAGGTTAGTTCCCTTCCGCACGCGCATAAACGATGTAGGATGCACCCGCCTTAGCATCATGCGGGATGGTCAACCCATAGACAACATAACGTTGAAGTTACATGAAAACATAACGCCAAATTATTCACGCATGGCGCATATAACATATGCTCACGCTGGTTCTTAACATGGCGCGCTCGCGCAGTTTGCACATAACAACTGCACGCGCTGACTAACATGGCGCGCTCGCGCAGGGCGCACATAACAAATGCACGCGCTTATCATTTACAATCACCTAATTATTAGGTTGATTACTTAGCTTATAGGTTTGGGAAATTTACCGGTTGTCACATTCTCCCCTCGTTAAACGAATTTCGTCCCGAAATTTAGGAGACGTTGCTGGCAGAAGCCATGTTCTGAAAGAGGTGTGGGTATTTTGTGCGCATCTGGTCTTCTCTTTCCCAAGTGAATTCAGGCCCACGCCTCGAGTTCCACTGAACCTTTACTAACTTGATTTTGCTTCTGCGTAACTTTTGTTCTTTCCAATCGGTTACTGCTATGGGTTCTTCTACGAAGTGCAGCTGTTTGTCAATATGAATTTCTTCCAACGGTAAAATCAACGTTTCGTCAGATAAACACTTCTTGAGGTTGGATACGTGAAACGTATCATGAACTCCACTGAGTTCGGCGGGTAGACGGAGTTTATAAGCAACTGGACCGATCCTCTCCAGGATCTCAAATGGTCCAATGTAGCGCGGATTTAGCTTTCCTCGCTTACCGAAACGTGGGACTCCCTTCCATGGAGAGACTTTCAAAAGTACTTTATCCCCTACTTGAAACTCCAACGGTTTCCTTCTCATATCAGCATAACTTTTCTGTCTGTCGCGTGCTGCCTTAAGGCGATCCCGTATCTGAAAAATCTTGTCTGTTGTTTCTTGGATCACTTCTGGACCAGTCATTTGCTTGTCGCCCACTTCAGCCCAACACAGTGGGGATCTACACTTGCGCCCATATAACGCTTCAAACGGCGCTGCCTTGAGGCTTGTGTGATAACTGTTATTGTAAGAAAATTCAACCAACGGAAGGTGGGTATCCCAACTACCTCCAAAATCGATCGCGCATGCGCGCAGCATATCTTCCAATGTCTGGATCGTTCGTTCGCTTTGTCCATCCGTTTGGGGGTGATAAGCCGTACTCATGTCCAGTCGAGTACCTAACCCCTCTTGTAATGATCTCCAAAACCTTGAGGTGAACCGACTATCTCTATCCGAAATGATGGACACTGGGACTCCATGTTTTGAAACTACTTCTCGAATATATAGTCGGGCTAACTTTTTCATTTTATCAGTTTCTTTAATCGGCAGGAAGTGCGCTGACTTAGTTAGCCGATCTACAATAACCCATATCGTGTCGTAACCCCCAGGTGTCCTTGGTAGTTTGGTGATGAAATCCATGGAGATTTGTTCCCACTTCCACATGGGAATTTCTGGCTGTTGAAGTAATCCCGACGGCTTCTGGTATTCAGCCTTTACCTTTGAACACGTCAGGCACTTACTGACATGTGTCGCGATGGCGCCTTTAAGATTGGGCCACCAATACAACATTTTAACATCTTGGTACATCTTGTCTGCGCCAGGATGTACGGAATACCGCGTCTTGTGAGCTTCGTTTAATACCTGCTCGCGCAGTCCTCCCTTGAGAGGGACCCATATGCGGTTGGCAAAATATCGAGTGTTCCCTTTAAGTTCCAAATTCTTAATCATACCCCCAAGGGATTCAGTTTTAACAAACTCTGGTTTCAAGGCTTCTTGCTGAGCGTCTCGGATGCGCGTAGAGAGCTCTGCGTGAATTGTTAGCTTTAGGGCCTTGACCCGTAGTGTTTTTATTCGCTCCTTTCTGCTTAGCGCGTCTGCCACCACATTCGCTTTCCCCGGATGATACTTGATCTCGCAATCATAATCATTCAACAATTCAACCCATCTTCGTTGCCTCATGTTTAAATCCTTCTGATTGAATATATGTTGGAGGCTCTTATGATCCGTAAAGATTACACATTTCGTACCGTAGAGGTAATGGCGCCAAATCTTTAGCGCGAAGACAACCGCTCCAAGTTCTAAATCATGCGTTGTGTAGTTCTTTTCATTGGTCTTGAGTTGGCGCGAGGCATACGCTATAACTTTGTCTCGCTGCATAAGGACACATCCGAGTCCCTGGTGTGAAGCGTCGCAGTAAACGACGATGTCATCCGTCCCCTCTGGTAAAGATAAAATTGGCGCACTACATAACTTCTGTTTCAACATTTGAAATGCCGCTTCCTGATTCTCGCCCCAAATAAACACCTTGTCTTTCTGAGTTAGCGCGGTCAGAGGTAGAGCTATCTTGGAGAAGTTCTCAATGAAGCGTCGATAGTAGCCAGCTAGTCCAAGGAATTGCCTCACCTCAGTTGGGGTTTTTGGCGCTTCCCAGTTTTCGATGGCTTTAACCTTAGAAGGATCGACGTGTATTCCTTTCTCGTTTACAACGTGACCGAGAAAGTGAACCTCTCTAAGCCAAAACTCACATTTAGAAAACTTTGCATACAACCTTTCTTTCCTTAACAATTCCAAAATCATCCTCAAGTGTTGCTCATGCTCGGCCTTGGTTCGAGAGTAAATTAGAATATCATCTATAAACACAATCACAAACTTGTCCAAGTATGGTTTGCACACACGGTTCATCAGATCCATGAATATAGCCGGCGCATTAGTTAGCCCGAAAGGCATCACTAAGAACTCATAATGGCCATATCTGGTTCGGAAGGCTGTCTTTGGCGCGTCTTCCTCATGGACCCTAAGTTGGTGGTATCCTGACCGTAGATCTATCTTCGAATAATAACTGGATCCCTGCAACTGGTCAAATAAGTCGTCAATCCTCGGTAAGGGGTACCGATTTTTGACTGTCAGCTTATTCAGCTCCCTGTAGTCAATACACATCCGGAACGAACCATCCTTCTTCTTAACAAACAGTACTGGAGCTCCCCAAGGTGAAAAGCTTGGGCGTATGAAACCCTTATCCAAAAGTTCCTGTAACTGATTGGATAGCTCTTGCATCTCAGATGGAGCTAATCGATAAGGCGCTCGGGCTACTGGCGCAGCTCCTGGGACCAAATCAATTCGAAACTCGATTTGTCGCGGTGGCGGCAATCCGGGCAGATCTTTAGGAAAAACTTCTGGAAATTCGCGCACTACAGGTAAGTCTTCAATTCTTCGCTCATCTCCCTTCTCTATTACATGCGCCAGGAAGGCGTAGTACCCTTTCCTTAGGCACTTGCGCGCCTTTAGGCACGAAATCAGTTTCGTTGCAACTCCCTTTCTTTCCCCTTGAATCATCAAAGTTTCTCCGTTCAACAGTGGAATCCGAACCTGCTTCTCATGACAAACAATCTCCGCGAGATTCTCGACCAACCAATCCATACCTACCACAATATCGAAACTTCCCAAATCTATTGGCAACAAGTTTATATTGAACTCATGACCTCCCATGACTAATACACATTGCTCAGTCCTTTCATTCGCGCATAACTGCCTACCATTGGCTAGTTCTATAGTATAAGGTTTGTCTAGCCTACTGGTCGCTAAGCCCAGGGAGTTTTTAAACTCATGGGATATAAAACTTAGGTCAGCGCCAGTATCAAATAAGACAGATGCATAATGACCGTTAAGCAAAAACGTACCGGTTACCACATTCGGCTCTTCCTTTGCTTCACCCGCGCCGATCACAAAAGCTCTCCCGCGAGCTTGGTTTCCTTTCTGTGGGCAATCCCGACTGAAGTGTCCAGGCTTCCCGCATGCGTAGCAGCTGTCGCTCGATCCAGCTTCTCTGATGCGACAATTCATCGCCTTGTGTCCTGGTCTGCCACATTTGGCGCATTCGATTTTTGCGCATTCACCCTCGTGGTGATACTTGCATTTGCTGCACCATGGGCGAGGCCCGCTGTATCCTTTCCTTGATGGTTCCGCGGCTTGAATCGCGTAAACCCTTGTGCTTTCCTGCTTCTTGGGCGGTGGCTGCTTGAAGTCTGACCCTCGGTGGGAGTTCCATTTCCTCTTGGAGTCAGAGGTTCGCTGCTCGTTCAAGCGGGTGGTCAACATACCCGCACGAACCGTATCCCTTGTAAGGGTGATGGCTCGCGCAACCGCCTCGTCAAAGGTCGGAGGTGCGGCGGCGTTGAGCGGGACTCTAACGACAGGAGGTAACCCAAAGATGTACCTCTCGATTTTCTTTTCTTCTGTGTTTGCCATGTCTGGCACCAGCTGGCAAAGCTCGTTGAAACGATTGTAGGCATCGATATCCGTTCCTACCATGGTGTGGTTCCAGAATTCTTGTTGCAAGCTCTGAATTTCTGCGCGTGAGCAGAACTTTCTCATCATCATTTCTTTCAATTCTTCCCAGGTCTTGTGAAGAGCAACTTCTCGCCCCAACGTCTTTACTTGGAGCTTCCACCAAGACGAAGCTGCTTCTTGGAACATGCAGGTCGCGTAAAGGACCTTCTGGTTTTCACTACATCCGCTGATGGAGAGAACGGTCTCCATCTTGTCAATCCAATTGTAGAGCCCAATGGCTCCTTCGGTGCCTTTGAACGGCCAAGGCCTACAGGCCATGAATGTTTTATAGGAGCATCCTTTGTTCAAGGCTCCTGATTCGGGTTCTGGGGTCTCGTTCTCTTGGCGACCCTGACTAGATTCGGCCTTGCTGGCCTCATGCGTTGCAATCGCCTGCGCGATTATTTCTGCGAGCTCCTCGGGTGTCATGGTAATTCCCTTGGCTCTGGTTGGAGGCATTCTTTTCATAAAAAGAAAATATAACAAACTTAGCGCATGTACTCAGAGCACATAATGTTCTTATCTCTACACTGTGACCCGTGTTCCTAAGTGCGTGTGTGATTTTTCTTTTGAAAATATTCTTTTGAAAATATTCTTTGAAAAATATTTCATGCGATTCCCCAAAGGTTATAGTCTAGGTTAAAAACTTCTTTTCCTAGTTCGCTATAACCAGTGCTCTGATACCAATCTGTCACACCCGGCCCTGAGCGGCGGAAACAGCCGGGCGCGCACGAGTGGGGATTGATAATTAAGCACGGGCCATTGCAAAATATTCAAAGATTTTTATTGCGCATGAGGAGTTTAGTACAAACACATTACATTGTTCAAAGATTACAAAAAGAAACATCCAAGTATAAAACTGAAGATTTCCTCGCTATATCCCCTTGCGCGGCGGGTAACCGTGCGCATCGAGGGGATAAAACCAAAATCTTCCAAAAAGCTTGTTTTAGATGTTCAGCGTGTGGTGCTCTAAGTGTGACTCCATGCGCTACCTAGTTATCTCCTGAAAGACACGTAAAAACATTTGAATCAGTATAAACTGAGTGAGTTCACAAGTTTTAGTAACTTGATAAAATCATTCTGAAACATTTCTGGCAACATCATTAACATCTGCTTGGTAAAATCGTATTAACACATAATTCTGACTATTCTGATAAAAATCGTTCTGCGGGTTACGCGTGAACAAATTCTGGATACGGTGCTCGTCTATGTAAGTGGCGCAGCCACTACGAGCTAAAATAACGTAAAACCGTCCCGCGAGTTACGCGCAGACGTTTCTGGAAAACTATGCTCGTCTATGCAAAGAGGCATTGCCCCTACGAGCTAAGGATACTGTCCCGCGGGTTACGCGCGAACAATTCTGAGAAACTGTGCTCGTCCATGTAAAGAGGCATTGCCCCTACGAGCTAAGGATACCGTCCCGCGGGTTACGCGCAGACGTTGTGCCGGAAAACAAGGCGCTCGTCCATGCAAAGAGGCGCGACCCCTACGAGCGGGCTCAACCCCATAGTACTGCCCCATGCCAGGCACTCGTCCATGCAAAGAGGTGCGACCCCTACGAGTGGGCGGATCAAACCAGCAGTCCCTACCCTTAGAGTTCCAATGGTAAAGTGATCACTTGCTCGAGTTCTAGCGCACATACATTGAAAACCTTAGATAACCGTTTGCATTGCTCATCATGAAACATAACTTAAACACATAATCGCTTTCATAGCTTGTAAGTATACCATGATAAAACATTATTTAAGTACGTGTCCCTCGCCCCGAAAGCAGTTTAAAACAGTGAAAACAGTGGAAATAGGGGCTGTGAGACTCACCTGTGGTTCTTGTTAAGGGATTAATCGAGATTCGGGTTTTCTTGGTGTTGGCCTCGGAATCGAAGGTCTAGAATACGATTAAATAACAAGTATATATATTAAGATCAAGAAATAGGAGAATATAAGGGTTGGATAGTAGGTCTCAAGGTTATATTCTTGGCTTACCTAGTAACAGGATCGGAGCTGGAAACAACGGATGCTTGGGAAAGGATTAGTGCAAGTTTGTAGTTCTTTGAAGTGTGTTTTGGGTGATAATTTAGGCTACAAATTTATAGGCAAACTCAAGGGAACACAATCCCTTGCTTTAGGGGATTGAAATCTTTTCATATCTAAATGTAATGATGATAAAGTATAGAAGTTATTATTATTTACTTAAGAGTGGAGTGGTGGATAAAAGATTTTGATTTGATTTGGACAGAACATGCAGATCTGGGGTTGGTGAGAATAGGGTGGCTGACAGTTGACTTTTCATGTTACAGTGTGCTTTTTCAGGTACTTTTGTCAGTGTACAGTAAAAAGTGGAAAATCTCTGAAACACGCTACTGTTTCCTTTCGGGCGGGAGTAATCTCCTTAACTGGAGAATAGACCAAGTGTTCTGCGCGTATAACTTGGTGCGCATAGCTTTCTGCGTATAGGACATGTCTTTGCTGCGGGTAGGTGCGTAACCTTCTCGCAGTTAGGGACTTTTGAGTTTCATTTGTAGATTCTCCAGGTGGTCTTGGTATTTCAACATAGTGATCAGTCATGTTGAAGTCAATTCCATCTTGGAGCTTCAGACAAACTAGCTCTCAACGTTCCCGCCATGCGGGTAGGTTAGTTCCCTTCCGCACGCGCATAAACGATGTAGGATGCACCCGCCTTAGCATCATGCGGGATGGTCAACCCATAGACAACATAACGTTGAAGTTACATGAAAACATAACGCCAAATTATTCACGCATGGCGCATATAACATATGCTCACGCTGGTTCTTAACATGGCGCGCTCGCGCAGTTTGCACATAACAACTGCACGCGCTGACTAACATGGCGCGCTCGCGCAGGGCGCACATAACAAATGCACGCGCTTATCATTTACAATCACCTAATTATTAGGTTGATTACTTAGCTTATAGGTTTGGGAAATTTACCGGTTGTCACAAAAAGTGATCGAACAAAGAGATATATCAAGTCAACGGTCCTTAGACTTGCAAAGTCAACCGTTTTAAGAACGGTTCTTCAACAAAACACCAAAAACCGAGAGGATTCGAGCTGGGCAGAAGGTAGGATGGCTGGAGGAGGTGGATTAGGGTTAGATTAAAGTTTACAGCAGGGAATTAAGATGTGTTTATATAGGAATAGCAAGAACGAACTATATTTGGACATATAACTCGTTTAGGCAAGTAAATATGGTTTTAATGAGAGAATCAACGAAATAATCAGGAAGATTTGATCTTGGACAAGGGAAAACGAATTAGGAATGATATTATGCTTACTTGATCCTTACTCCTCTCAAACGTGCCTAAAATAAACGATTTCATGCCATAAACGAACTAGGAAACGAAATCAAGTTAACGAACTGTGCAGGTTATCCAAGGCGGCGCGCGGCAGTTAGGGGGAGGCCCACAGTGCGGTGCTCCGGTGAAACAAGGTCAAATTTCAATTTTGGCAATAATGGTCCCTAAACTATAATAAGATGCCATTTCTTGATTATTTTTAAGGTTAATTCAAATCATAAACAACTTAGAAAAGGTAAGGGTATAAAATGAAAATACTAAATTTTAAATACTTTTAAATACCTAATATAATTAATATTAAAAATCCAAATAAGTTCTCGGGTTGGGTTATGCGTTAACAATTACGGTTTGAAAAATCCGAAATGTTACATTTACATACAACAGCCATAGGGTTTTGTGAAGAAAGGGGAAGAACAAAAGGTGTACAAACTGAAAAGAGCTCTATATGGTTTGAAACAAGCGCCTCGGGCTTGGTTCAATCGCATCGAAAGTTATTTTTTGAAGACTGGATTCGTTAAAAGTCCTTATGACCACACACTTTTCATCAAGAAGATGGAAAAAGGGGTAGTGATCGTTAGTCTATACGTTGATGACTTGATTTATACGGGAAATAATGAAGTGTTGTGTGAAGAATTCAAGAATTCCATGATGAATGAGTTTGAAATGACATACTTGGGAAAAATGAAATACTTTCTCGGCGTTGAAGTACATCAAAAGAAGAATGGGATTAGTGTATGTTAACAGAAGTATGCAAAAGACATACTAAACATGTTTAATATGTGGAACATTAACGGAGTGAAAAATTCAATTGTTCCTGGAACAAATGTGACCAAAGAAGGAGTAGGGAGGAAAGTAAATGGGTCTGAGTACAAGAGTTTGGTAGGGAGTTTAATGTATCTCACCGTCACAAGGCCTGATTTAATGTCCTCGGTGAGCTTTATGTCTCGGTTTATGTGTGAAACCTATGAAAAGCATCTCCTGCTGGCAAAAAGGATACTAAGGTATGTGAAGGAGACTTTCAATTTTGGTTTTTTTTATAAAGGTTCAAAGGGAGGAGGATTGCAAGTATTCAATAGTAGTGACTATGCTAGAGATATTGAAGATAGAAAGAGTACATCAGGGTATGCATGTATGTTAAGTAATGCGGCAATATGTTGGAGTTCCAAGAAGCAAGACATTGTCACTCTTTCATCAACAGAAGCCGAGTATGTGGCTACAACAATCTGTGCTTGTCACTATTTATGGTTGAAAGGTTTACTAGAAGAAATCAGTGGAGAACCAATGGGAACTATCGACATTCTGTGTGACAACAGCTCAACCATTAAACTTTCAAAGAATCCTGTGATGCTTAGGAGAACTAAACACATTGATGTTCGTTATCATTATTTGAGAAATCTGGTGAATGAAGGTAAAGTTCAATTGAAATTTTGTTCCACTATGAATCAAGTGGCAGACTTGATGACCAAACCTGTTAAGCTGGAAGTGTTCGAAAAGATGCGTAGGCTGCTGGGAGTTCAAGAAATTGAAGATTAAACTGAAGTGGGAGCCCAACTTCAATTTAGGGAAGGATATGTTATGGGCTTGTTGGTGCTTCTCGTTATCCAATTCAGTGAATTTATTTTGGGTTTTGGACAGTCTTTGTTTGAGTCCATTAGTATGTCAGTCTGTTTGTTTTTCTTAGTTATCTATTTTCAGTTATGAATTTGTACGAGTCTTTGTGTTGACCTAGTTTGTAGGAGAACATAGAGATTAGTGATAGAAGTAGTGGAGTCAGTTATCTTTTGTATTGCTATTTAATAGCTTTGATGTTGAATTAATGAAGCACAAGAAATTATGAGTCTATTGTATGATAACTCTTTACAATTTCTATATTGGACTTATGTAATCGTTAGCTTTTCTCATAGGATTGAACGTACAATCTGTGGCGTCTCATGAGTCATGACATCATTGACATAGAAAATTTTGATATTCAAATGGAAAAAATAAGTTGATACTTGGCCAACTCAAAAACCACATAATCTAAATAGCCGTTCGGCTTAAAGGACGAATGATAGAAGTATATGATGTTATTATAAGTTATTGACGCATGGCCTATTTAGCGTATCTATGTGCTAATCTCTAAGTAAAAAGAGTGTTTGGCAATATTTTAATGATTCCATTAAGAGGCTACCTTTGAATTAGTCAGATATAGCATAATGTAGGGCTGAGCAAGGTTCGGTTCGGTTTTTAGGTGAAACCGAAACCGAAAAGTCGGTTTTTCAAATACACAAACCGTTCGGGTTTTGGTTTTTCAGTTTTTCAGTTTTCGGTTTTTCGGTTTCGGTTCGGTTATAATCGGGGTTTTTATGTGTGTAGACATTGCAAAAAAAAAAATCCAAAAAAATGAAAATGCATATTAGATCGAAAAAACAAAAATATGTATTTGTTACGTGGAACCAAACAAATACAAACTTTCAAGGTGCTAGAGTTTAAAATTCAACAAAATGCTTAATCAAAAAACACTAAAAGTTTAGTTCCAATCTTCATTCTTCATATTCAAAGTTTACTCCCAATCTTCATCATCTTCATAATCCTCATCACCATCAACGATAGATCATGTTGGTGTTTTATTTCCGGTCCTACCATCTAAGAAAACACATATAATTGTTTTAATATTTAAATAAAAACACATATCGGTTCAGTTCGGTTTTTTTTTTGTTTTTTAAAAATGGAAAACCGAACTGAATCGAAAATTCGATTTTTAAAAAAAATAAAAAATAAACCGTCGGTTAATGCTTCGGTTCGGTATTTTCGGTTAATTCGGTTTCAGTTCGATTAATTCGGTTTCTTGCTCACCCCTACCATAATGTCACCTCTAAATTGATTAGCAAACCTCTTACCTATTAAGTTTTAAAATGATAGTGAAAATTTTACCTATTTATCCCTTCATTTTTCGTATGTGTTCATAATCCTAAGTCTGCCAGTCATGTACCACCTCCTCGACCCATCTCCGCCAATCACCACCACATCAGCGTACTCAGCACTTACTGGCTTAGCATCTTTTAAAAATTTTAGCCTCTTACAAATTTAGCATTTAATGGTGCAAAGACTGTCAAACATACCTAAAATAGCAGTTTTATACTTGTATATGGCATCTGAAAATGTTAGAAACTACCCTTCCCTGGATCCCACGTCACCTTTTGAACCACCTCTCAAAATAACTTCCCCTACTAAAGAAAAGGCCTATTGTTCTAGAACTTTTCTTGACAATTGTGTTTTGGCCCATAAGTTGAAAGGCCAAACAATGGCAAGTGACCCAAGTAAAAAAGTTTTAGCCCAAACCTAAGTTACCGGATCAACATTAGGGATTTAGGGTCGTTTGGTATGCTGAAATAAGAGGCGAAATGAAATAGGCCAATGCGGTAGTATAAAGAAAAAGAGCGTTTGATTGGTTAATAGAATGGAATCACCCATTACCAAGTTCATTCAATGTCCCTAGAACACCCCGAATTCATTCCATCCATCCCCTTGTTTTTTTTTCACCTTCACCATCCTCCCACCACCACCCTACATCACCTTCCCTCCCACCACGACCCACCGCCACGACACACCTCCACCTCCACCACCACCACCACCGCCGATCACTACCACCTCCGCCACCACCTAACACCACTGCCGTCACCTACAATCGCTACCCACCACTACCAACCACCATCGCCGCCCTCGCACCCCATCCCTACCACCAACCACCACCACCACCACCACCGCCCATTGCACCACCCACACGCCACTTGTCACTGCCAACCGCCATCACCCAACCGCCCACCACCGTCACCCCACCATCGCATTCACCACCACCACCACCCACCATCGCCATCACTCGCCTATTAATTCCTTCGTCTTTTTCATGCATACCAAACAACCCAAGTAATGTTTCATTCCATTTTAACATGGTAATCAAACAAGAGAATTGTCCATTCCATTATCTCATCCATTTCATTACCTCATATCAAACGGACCCTAGATTATTTTCATATAAAAAAAACTAAAACCTAAAACGATTGTTTTTTTGTTTTTAATTAATATCCATAACAGAAAGTTTATGCTTTTGGCTCGGAGGCAATCTAAAACCGACCCATCTACAACAAATACACACCTCTGCAATCAGTGACGAAATTTGGACGAAAACGTTGGAAGGGGAGTGGGTGTGGACAAAAATACATATAAACAAATTAATAAACGATGGATGCCAGACTCAAATTTTCAATCAAAATCACTAACATACACTGTTGCGCAAAAAAACAGAGGTGGTCACTAATCGTGGCCGCCCTGACCCTAACTATCATTCGCACATGTCTACAATAAGTTTTGGTAATATGAGTCGGCATGCACATCCCAAAAATTTAGATTTAAAAACACAAATTAGCAACAAAGTTATTAAAAACAAATATAATTTGAAAGGTATTTATCTTGTATAGCAACCGTTACATGTATACCAAATTTTAAATGACCCAAAAGGAAAAAAAATTCAAAGCCGAACACACAGTTCAACATCAACATGTATTCCAACCTCAACCTCAACACCAAACCACCTTATATTTTACTCCTTTCTTTAGGCGGAGACAATTTCTTTGCCATATCCCGTAACCAAAACTTCTTAATCTTTCCGGTGGCTGTCTTCGGCAGCTCCTCCATGAACACCACCGTCTTCGGCACCATGTAATGTGGCAACCTCTCCCGACAAAACCTTATTATATCTTCCGAGTTCGCCTTTCCAATCAAACTCACAAACGCACATGGCGTTTCTCCCCAAAACTTATCCTCTCGAGCCACTACCGCAGCCTCGTGAACCACTGGATGCGAGTACAACACAGATTCCACCTCTACACTACTCACATTTTCGCCCCCCGTTATGATCACGTCTTTTGACCTGTCTTTGATTTCCAAATAACCATCCGGGTGTATCACCCCAACGTCGCCCGTGTATAACCACCCATTGTCTTTCATGCACATCGCGGTGGCCCGTGGGTCCTTTAAGTAGCCCAACATTAAACACGGCCCCTTTAGCACTATTTCACCATAAGTCAGCCCGTCATGTTTCACTCCAAGTCCTGAGTTAGGATCCAACACGTTGACTTCAGTCAACGCTAGGGTCCTAACTCCTTGTCTTGCTTTTAAACTCGCCCGGTCCATGACTGGCAACCGGTTCCATTTCTCTTTCCATGCACACGACACCACCACCCCTGCCACTTCCGTCATGCCATACCCGTGGCTGACGGTAAAACCCAACGCCTCCGTACGGAGGACCACGGCGGCAGGAGGCGGAGCGCCACCGGTCAAGAAATGAACCGGGTTTTTTAACGGCCTGGCGGTTGGTGAGTTTGCTATCATGTTGAGGACGACCGGAGCGCCGCACATATGGGTGACTTTGTGTCGGTGCAAGGCGGAGAAGATGTGATCGGCGTTGAACTTGTGGAGGCAAATGTTGGTGCCGCCAACGGCTGCCATGCCCCAAGTGAAGCTCCAGCCGTTAGAGTGGAACATGGGTAGGGTCCATAAATAAACGGGGCTTTTGGGTACCGACCAATCCAGCAATGAATCAATGGTTACGATGAAGATTGCACGGTGAGAGTGTACCACTCCTTTAGGTGACGATGTGGTCCCGGAGGTGTAGTTTAAGGTAATTGGATCCCACTCGTTGATTGGCCTCATCCACTCAAAATTCGAGTTTCCTTTCTTAACCATATCCTCGTACGACAAAAGATATTCAACTTCATTCATTCCAGATTCAACGGTCAGAGGAAGAGATTCAGATTCTGGAAACAATTAAAACCAAATTTATAAATATAGTATCACCAAATAATGAGTACTAAATCATTTTCTTCACATCATATATATTAATGTGTTCGTAACCGATTCAATTTTTTCCGTTTCTTTTAATTATATTACAATAACATCGAATCTAACAGGAGCTCTGTGATCTAAAACCTACAACAAGGTACTAGTTGAAGTAATTGATTATGGAGAGTATGTTAACAACCTACTATACACTTAAGTTAGAGCACCCACAGTAAATCGTCACATTAACTTCATCTAAAATTTCAAACTTTTCTAAAAAGATCCTTTTTTTTCTTCCACCACAACGTACAAACCTCACATATATCATTAAAAATTATTAAAATTATACACACACCAATGGGAGCCTAAGTTTCACGGAAGGTTCTTAAGAGTTAAATCTATCCCGACTTACCTCAAACACAGATTATATTTGGGTATCATCATTTAAATTATTATTAGTATTTTTATTAAATCTGCGGTTTTATATGTGCTAAACATAGTGAATTAAATACGCATTAATAAACAATACACACTAATTATTCGTAGTTATTAAAGACTATTTACCACTTAAAAATGTGTTATTACTTGAATGCATCAAATGTTGTATCATATTTATTAAAAGCTGCAAAACTCTTTAAAATCTAAAAGTTCTTAGCATACATCTCTCAAATATTATACACACACATTAGGTGGGCCACGCTTTGCGACGGATTCATAAGAGCTCAAACTAGCTTAACCTGCCTTAAACGCCAATTATATTTGGGGTATTGTTATTATTTAAATAATAAACATTGTTAATAAATTCGTATTATTATATATCCTTAATGTAGTGAATTAAATATACATTAGTTAATAAATAATGTATACTAATTATTAGTTGCTAAAAAAAGGCTTTTACCTTTTCAAAAAGTATTTTCTACTTAAGTTAATGCAAGACCTTCATCCGCGGACTTTTCTCTACACAGTGGTGGAGTCCAACCCACCCCTTGTTCACCTCCAAGCCACCTCACCTGAACCTCAGGTTTTGATGCACGTTGTGGCTGCTCTTATAGTTCTTAACTAAAGGAACAAATTATCTACTCCATATGTGAGCTTTGATATATAATAAAAGAGAACTTTGCACTATGGAGGGTAGTGGTAATTAAGGATTACTGAAGCTATAAGAAAAGCCTAAGTGAAAAGGTTTTGGATTGTAATTCATTGGATATGTCAATCACTTGAAGGATGCTAGTTTTTATGTGATCAACATAATTATCTTATTTTGAAGGCCGGCCATTTGTTGGTTAATTAGCTTAGGCAATAGTTAACGTGAACAATTTTTGAAAACCGATTTTTACCTGGTCTTGCGAAGACTGATATTAGATGATGATGATGATCGATCAAATTCTTATCATCACACCCTAAGTGTTAAAACCTGATAACCGATCCTCATGACTGTTACGACATGTCTCAATCAAATGTTTTTTGGAATGACAAATGGTACCAGTTTTGTTCAATAAGTATCAACTTTAAAATGTTAAACCTTTAATGGACCACTATAAAGTTTCATGAAAACATAAATTAGTTAGTATATACACACACATACTAAATTAATTTATAGGATCAATAATGAGTTTCCAAATCATTTATAAGCAATCATATTTTGTATATCTGTTAGAAGAAATTATGTTTAAATAAACTTATACACTACTCAAAAAAATCATATACATCATTTTAATTAAAAAAAATTGGTTATCAATAAGTCTTCCCCCATATTAACCGGTAGAAATTGATTATTATGATTTCATATCACAAAAATCATATAGTCACATTAAAAATACCATTAAATAAAAACTTAATTGTCTTCACATTAAAGAAAACAAAACATATACCTTCAAAATCCTTAATGATCACCAACACCGGCCGCGGTGTCCCGGACGGCAACCTCGACACCGCCTCCTGTCCAAGAGCCCAAAGATGAACATCAACAAACAGCATTTTAGACTCCGAGTGTCGGAGCATGACCGAGACGGTCCGAGCATCAAGGCGAGTGTTGAGATTGTTGAGCACCGCACCGGACATTGGCACCGCAAACTGTAGCTCATACATTGCAGGGACGTTATAAGCCAAAACCGACACAACATCACCGCGGCGGATGCCTGCTCCGGCGAGGGAGGAGGCCACCTGGAGGCATCGGCGGTGGGTGTGAGCCCATGTACAGGTGGTGTTATTGTAGACAATGGAAGTACAATCGCCATAAACGGTGGCAGCTCGTTCTAAGAAGGTGAGAGGTGTAAGTGGGCATGAGTTTGCGGATGTGGGCTTTAGATGATTCATTATGCATACGTACAGATGGGTGTATGTATGTCTATGCCAAAGCTATTATAAATGTTGTCCAACTAATAAACCGTGGAGGGCTTGTGAGCATTTATATGGGTTGATACTATGGTGTAGTTGTAGTGCTAGGGTTACAATCATACCCTTTATTTATTTATTTATTTATTTATTTATTTATTATTAGCTCAACCAATAGAGGTGGGGAAATATATAACATGTGAGGGGGGTAACAAAGGTAGGGTAGGAGTCAACAATTAGTCATTTTTAATGCTTATCTGACCTGTGGGCTGAGTTAGTTGGGTAAGTGGTTGCACAAATCCTTTTTAATTTTTTTAATTAATTAAGCGGCATGTTACGTACACACTAAAGTTTAATCTCATACCATCTCTAACAATTGTCTTATAAGTTGCTTTAACTTTATTATTTTTAAATTATAGCTTACCTATCTTTAACTAACACGGTCCATGCTTTCAAATGGCCGCCTGAGTATTTGTTAAACGCCCGTTTAAAATTTTTGGAAGGTGAAATTCGAAAATGGGATGATGTGAGAATAGCATGATGCTTAATTACTTTTTTATATTATTTGGTGTACACATTAAAAAGAATGATTTGGGAAATACAAAAATGAGTTCATGACTTCAAAAATGTAATAATCAGTGTTTTTATTATTTTTTAGCAATAATAGTTTATTTATTTCATATTTAACGTTTTTTTTAATAATACTTTTGTATATTTTAAATTATTATTTTCATGGCTTAAACGTCAATATATTATTGAAAGGTTAAAAATACTTGTATACATAACATTAAATAGCAAAATAACACACATAAACTCTTAACAACTTGGGAGACGCACATTAATAATGGAGTAAAGATATCGGTCGTCATGTTGATTATTAAATATAAGTAATAATGGTAGCAAGTTATAATAATGATTTTTTTGTCTTAGGTATGCTTTGCTAAGAAATATCCTGTGCATTAAAATAGTAATGCATTTTAGATTTGTATTTTACTATAAACTAGGATATAATACGTGTAATACACGGGTAGTTAAAAAAATATAATAAAAAAGTTAAACTGAATAATATGTATAATAACATATCTTATGAATTCATAACATATAAATAATTTCTAAAATACATAGATTAGTAAGAATAATTTGTATTTTTATTAGAAAATGAAAATGGAAGGCTGTGAATCTTTACCAATTAAGAAAACTAAAATGTTACAATCGATTCATTTTAGTTGAGTTAGTAAGACACAAACATTTTAAACGCAAGGTAACGAGTTTGATTTTCACCAACAACATATTTTTTATTTTATCATTCATAAGGTGAAAATTATAAAAATAGAAACTTGTATACTTGGCAGTGTATATGCAGGGTCTAGTTGAATGACATCTGAAAGAATTGTGTTGTTTTAATAATATAGTAGATTTTTTTGTTCATTTTATTTTATGTATATCTTTATAAAATTTATTACTAAAATGAATGTGCTAACTGAATTTATGTTCAATATTAAATACGAATGACGAAGATAAAGAATACCAATACCACATATATTAATTTTGAATATATTGTTAAATGTGCATAATTTTTTTATAATAAAATCCACATTTAAACTCATAACGACTTGGGAGACGCACATTAATTCATTAATAATAAAAACAAGAAAATAACTGACAAGTAAAACTAATGATATTGTATTTTACGTATTTTTTTCTAAATTTAAGTTTATATGCGTACAACAAAAATATATTTTAAATTATATCATGTTTAAAATTTAATAAAATATATTTGAAGTAGTTGTATTTGTGTAACCAATGGGCATTTGGCACATGGTATCTGAGTGTGAAATGGTGTTTCATTTATTTGAAAGTCAAGTTTTTAAATCTTAAGACAAACATGTTAGATAGATTCAAAAGAAGCTTAGCAATTAAATTAAAATGTTGTCGTTGTGCAAACATTAAAATTTTCTAATAATCATAACATTAGAATATTTCAAGTTAAATTTTAGTCGTGTCTCATTTATGAGACCTAGAGCCGGTCTTCTTCTTCTATAATTAATTAATTGTAACTTCTCTTCCATATGCATGTTCAAATTTTGATGTTCATTTTTAATCCCCAATCTAATAAACAAAAAGTTATTTATGCCCCGTGTCCCTTGATTAATCTGTTTCTTTTGAAAAAGTTATTATGTGCCACGTGTCGGTGATTAGCCGACTCCTTTTGAAATTAAGCTGCCTCTTTTTCTGTATATTATCCCTAATTCTTTGTAGTTGTTGCATCTTTTTGTCAGAGAGGAAACCAATTGCCAGCACCACTTGAGCATCACAATGGACTTCGACGGTGTTTTTAAGGTTCCAGTAACCTTAGCAACTGAGTCTTTTACGAAAAAAATGTTCATAAAGGTCTGATCTAAGGTTACAAAGAGGTTTCGATGAAAAGATTAAGTTTTCTAACGAAAAATGTGATTTTTCCGGCTAAAAACATTTTTTCGACGACTTGCAACTAACGGCGTTAAGGTTCTGTTAGTCGTGGACCGTTATAAATAAATACACCTTTCATTGGGACCGCCACCACCTAACTGTTAAATGCGGACTGTTATTTGTTAATAGGGTATAGGTTGGGATTATTTAAAACCAATTTTCCATTAAATTATATATGTTATATGTAAGACATTGGAAGTTAGGATGGCAAATCTGTCTAACTTCCGTTGGGCGTAAATATGGTATGTGTTAACATAGATAAGGAGTGTGGACCTTATACATGTTGTGGATGTAATGTGTTAGCGTACATAAGGATTGTGGACCTTATATGTGTTGTAGTTGTTAGATGTCAGCATAGGAAGAGATCGTGGACCTTATATATACTGTAAATGTAATGTGGTAGCATAGGGGAGGATTGTGGACCTCGTACGTGCTATGATGTAGGTGTCATCATAGGGAAGGACGATGAACCTTGTATATGACGTTAATGTATGTTGGTAAAAGACAACAAACCTTGTAAGTACCATGAATGATGAACACTGTTAAGGACTGCGGACCTTGTACGTGTTCACGACCTTGAGTATAGGTATAGACGGTGGACTATGAACCTACTCTTGGTTGGTTAAGGAAAGTGTTGAATGTGAATGTGCTAAGAATGTTTAATAGGCTTGTAGGAATATATGTATGTGGAACAAGTGAAGAATGGTATGTGCATATTTGGATACGTATAAGGATGAATGTGTAAGTATGACATGTGCCTGTTAAACTATAACTCACTCAGCATAGCTGACTTTTAGTATGCATACAAGTGGTTGATAAAAGAAAGTTAAGGATCTTGGAGTGCATGCAAGGCTATCCACATGGTGTTTGCATCTAAAGATTTGTTTTAGAAAGTTCTATATAAATACATTTTTATTCGGCGAAAGTTCTTGTAAACTCTGACATTTAAGCTGTGTTCAAGTATAAATCCAACAGTAAGTAAGGTGTCGCACCCCAACCTAAGGCGGAAATGATGGGGTGCGAACCGTTGATTCACACTTCATAAGGTACTATCATACAATTTAATATGACAATATCTAATTATTTATTAATTCCAAAATTTCAATCAACTACACAAAGTTTTAACAAATTACCAAATCAAAAATATAACAAAGATATCTTTTATTTCATTAACTAAGGTCTCTTTAAGTGTTTCTTTACCTTAGCTTCAAACCAAATGATAACCTACAAATGCGCACAAAATAATATAGATTTGTTAACACGAGGTTGAGTGAGAAAAGTCACCAGTTTTGATATAATAATATATAATTAAAATGAGCAAAACTGATGTTGTGAGTATAAATCAAACCATGAGCAAATAAAAGGTGCCAGTTGACCATGCCTCTCGAACACGTGCTATGGCTACTATGTCAAAACATATACAAATATGGGTGTCTGTTGACCATTGCCTAGCGAATCGGTCTTTGCCTACTAAGACGGCGCATAATTATACTGACTTGCTAGACTTCCAATGGACCTCTCCGAAAAACAATAAAATAAAACAACTAAACCAATAACAATTAATCATTCAATTGATAACACATAACACTCATAGTTTGCTAGTTCGAATAATATATAATATGTAAATACTGATAAGTATACAAGTGTCCCCAAACGTTTAAAAGCTGTAAAAAGTGGGGAATGACTTCTCACCTTATTGCTTAGGAGAGTTTGCAAGATAATAAGAATAAAATAAGAAAATGAACTTTTAATGCGCTGACCGAGTTAATACGACCAGGCCTGAAACATTGAGACAATAAACTACAATTAAAACTGAGAACATAGCCACTGGAATCATCCCAAACGGATATCTAGAACCCCGATTATGAGATTTCAGTAAATAAGCGAGCTGGTACTGACCAGAATCCGAAGAGTGAGTCGGGAGTCGGGTTTTGGTCTGTACACTCAAAATCTTGTGATAAAATTAAAAGTATTTTGGACCGAGTCGTTTCCGACCAAAAGTGATCGAAATCGATTAGTCAACGTTGTTGACCAATATGCCCTTAAACGGGTCAGAGTCCAATTGAACCGTCAATTCCCCTCAATTACAGAAATTGATTGAGGTTTATTGATCATTGAACAATAAAGAATAACTTTATAGAAGAAAACTTACCCAGAAAGTGATTAGATTAGTGAGAAAACAGAGTCAAACACCGGGAAAATAACAAAGTCAACTCGAACACGAACAGTCTTGAATAAAATAGCAAAGAACACAGAGGGAAACGTGTGTTTCTTGAGGGTGATGACGGCTATATTAGATATTAGGGTTTAGGGAAAAGGTTTGCAGATTATAATGGTCTTGTTTATATAGAATTAGTAAAAAAAGGCTAATTTTAGTCAAATAACTCGTTTAAGCAACAAGATCTCGTTTAATGAGCAAATCAACTGAAAATAAACCAAAATTCATTCTTGAAGAAGGGGCTAATGTATATGGGCATGCACCAAGTCTAGGAGGGTTTTCTTGGAGCTTAAAGCACGCAACTTGGTTCAAAAATAAGCGATATTGCATTAAACACGAGTTAGGAACTAACAAAGGAAAGATTTTGCTGATCTGATGCTTTGGCCGCACCCCGCAACCACTATGGGGTTCCTGGTCGCGCTACGCGGTGAGGGGATATTCCTGACCACTTTTGTTTTGTCAATTTTGGTCCTGAAGTTCCGAAAATGCATTTTTAGCCATTTTAAGCAAATTTTAAGAGATTTTAAGGGCTATTTGGCATTACTTAAAGTTATGAAATTATAAAATAAGTTAAACGAAGTTAAACACCAGTAAATACAAGTTTTAAATAGTTTGAAAGATCTGAATTACCTTCCTAAATCGGTTTAAACATAAACAAATACATATACGAAAAATATGAGATGCTACATAAGGTGCCCGAGTTCGGGGCCTTACAATTTAATTACCAACTAACACATATAACCTACACAAAAAATACATATAAACTGCATTAAATGTAGCTTTTACACATAAATTTCACTATGTGCAGGTGATAACATGATTAACAACATAATACATCATACATGAAAAAAAGATCATACAACACTAGTCATAAACACCTACACATTATACTATAAAATCATAAACGTGAAAAATGTAATAAATTGTTGGAAAAACAATACAAAATGCATACATATCTCTATGTATTAAACTTAAAGTTGACTAAACATTATAAAAAAATATGGTTTATAATAATAAGAATAAAAATCTTATACATTTCGCCTTCTGCAAGTCCAACCATCATCCTCCCATGAAAGACCCATCCCTTCACTACTATACACCTTCATATGTTCAACGTTGAAGTAACATACATTACGGTCAAGCTGATGTCGACTAAGTTATTAAAGTATTCCATTCCATTATTTATCTTTACTAATATAATTTAATTGAAATAAACTTTAATAATATTTTTTTTTTCATTTTAAAAATCCTCCACATCCCATTTTTTATATTTATCTTTTTTATTCTTGAATGGCCTTTGTATCACTGACAGGCCACTGCCTACTAGATCATCTCCATTATGCTGATTATGGAACTTTGGATTTCTTGTTGAGTCGGATATTTGCAAGGAAGATTGGAATCTTCTCAACATCCTCAAGAAATTGGCTAAGTATAGACTACGAGCAAGCTTGGACCATCGAGTATGGTTTTACTACCTCAAGCATGGTGTTTCTGACCAACTTCAGTGAAATATTCTAAGTGTTGAAGGCTTCGAGAAAGCTACACTTCGTCGAGCAAGAGTGTTCTTCATCGAGTATGGATTTCCAATTGAGCAAACAACTTGATCATCTAGCTTAAACCAAGTGATCCGAACACATTGGTGGGTCGAGTATGGATGCCAATAAAGAAGATGCCAAATGTTGTATGTATAGACTTCGAGCATAGTTCAGTCCCAAGCAAGCTTTGCGTCCGAGCTTGCTGAAGATTGTTCAAATAAGTCTCCAAGGCAGGATTGAAGACATCAAGAAGAATATGCTTGCTCAATGTACCTATTCGAGCAAAGAAAGGATTGGTTGAGAAGATTGAAGCGTGCTAGAGGAGAATATTTTCTATCAGAAAATATTCTAATAAAGTGTGCTCGAAGAATTTCATCGAGTATGCTGTGCATATCAAGTCTGCTCGAACAAGATATACCTTACTCGAAGACTTGTCTACATTTGTATTTCATTTGTCACTCATTATGTAATGATTAGGGTATTCTAGAAGGAATGTTAGGGGCCTATAAATAGTGTCATAGGTTTCCATTTATTGTATGCATGGATTGGCACAGAATACAAGAGCACAAATATTCCAGCGAATATTCCTTTTGTGTTTTCTCGTACAGGCGCTGCCTTCACAAAACCCTAGACATTCCTTTCACTGTTACATTAATGATATATTCAATATGGTGAATCTTTGTCTTTGATTATTGTTCCTACCGAATATATATTATTATTCATTCCTTCACTCCCATCTGTTGAATATCTTGATTCCGCCGGGATATTCAATAGGCCTTTGGGTTTATTAGATCTGTGTATTCTTGACAACCTATTAAGGTTTGCACCATGTCCGGTCCTGACAAGTGGTATCAGAGATTTGGAAGCTCACTGAAGGCCACAGGACTAAAGGTTTTAAAGTAAAGTTTGACTCTTTAAAGGGTTTTCGTTTGTAAAAGTCCAGATATGAAGAAATGGATGACCAAGAAATCTCTACAAACAAGATTCCAAGGTTACTCGGTCAGGAAAATCACGTAAAATGGAAAGTGGTGTTTGAGGCTGTTGTGAACTATAATGACACAGAATTTTGGGTTTCTATCCAAAATGGACCTTATGTTCCTTCTGAAGCAACTGGAAACAATCTAGCTGTTGAGAGACAAATGAAGAAAAGAGATGACAAGCACTGTCAATGCTGAAATTAGGTCTCTCATGGGAAATATTGACAAGTGTGAATCATCACACCAACGCAAGAGATATATATAATGTTGTGGTAGACATGTTTGAAGGAAATGTTGAGCTAAGAGATATAAAAAAGGACAGATTGAAGCAACAGCTTGACAGATTCAAGTTTAAAGAAGGTGAAAGGCTTAAATCTGTGTTGCAGAGGTTTATGGCTATTGCGAATGAGATTAGAACCACTGATATGCAGATTTCTGATTTTGAACTAAATAAGAAATTACTGTCTTCTTTGTTTGGTGAATGGTATACAGCCAACAAGTTCATCAAAGAGAAAGTCAATTTTCCAAATTTCAAGTTGGATGATGTCACATCATTTCTACAGGTCGCTGAGCATGGAATGATTGAGAACAATATGATTAAGGAAGAGAGGCCAAGCTTCCTAGTGACAAATGCATTAGTTGCACCAATGGGCAATCTCTCTATCAAGTCTCAGCAGCAGCCAATAGTGGAAGAGCCAGCTGAAACAAGATCAATGTGTGGAGGAAGCCAATCAAGGTTTAATGTCCAAATGATTGAAGATGACAATGCCTTAACTGACAGTAGACATCCTCCATTTGTTCAGAGTTCAAGTCAAGGGACTGATTACCAAGCATTATACTCAATGTTTACTGATTCCTATAATGCCTTTGTTGCAAAGAATCTGATACACACAAGTGTGGTGCAAGAGGATTTAGAGCAAATTAATGCAGATGACCTTGAAGATATGGATCTAAAGCAGCAGGCTGCAATGTTGGATGTAAGAAGTAAAAGACTATACAATAGACTGGGAGGTCAACCATTTATGGACCCAATGACAGAATAGGTTTTGACAAGTCAAAAGCCATCTGCTACAACTGCCAGAATACAGGTCATTTTGCAAAGGAATGCAGTTTACCAAAACAGTTTGGAAATCAAGTGAATCAAGCACAATTCTACCAAAACCAACATCAAAACTATCAAGGCTACCAACAGAGAAACCAACCCACAAATCATAATCCCTATCAGCATCAAAACAGGCCTTAACAGCAACAGCCTCAACAAAGACACAACCAGTTGCAGATACAGGGCAACCAGAACAGGGGAAATGCTGCTGTAAACCAGAATAGGGATCAAGGGAATGTGGCAATGACAATGGTGCCTCAAGATGGTCAATTTGATTGGAGAAATCATGCTGCAGATATTGAGAAGGCCAATGTTGCATACATGGCTGTAGTGCATGAAAAAGGAGAATCCTCCAACTCACAGGTACACTCTGAACATTCTATTTCTGAACTTTTTTAATTATTGATGATCTCAACAAGGAAGTTGGAAACTGGAAATCTGAGTGTGGAAGAAACAAAGTTATGATGAATGTGTATATGGCTAGTGAAGCAACATATGAAAATCAAATCAAGAGCCTTGAAGAAGACTGCATGCAAGCTTACATGACTCAATCAAGGATGCATGCTGAAATTGAGGGGCTGAAGAAGATGTATACTGAAGAGAAGCTCAAGAACTTAGAGTTGTTGATACAAATGGAATTCTTGAAGAATCTTGTCTCAACAGGAAACATAGTGGGATATATGGAAAAGATGAGTCCAGAATTGAAGTATAAGAAGGTTCCACCACCATTTTTTGACAAGTATCCATTGAAGGTTGATAAAGAAAACAGAGAAGAATACTTGAAGTAATTTAAAAGCATGTTTGAAGACAAGAAAGAATTTATGGAGAAGTATGTAAATGTGACAGTTAACAAAGAGGGTGAATTTGTGATGAAGGAAACAACTACATCACCTGAAAAGGAAGTGAAACAAGATGCAGCTAAGAAGAAATGGAGTGAATATTCTAGTGAAGAGAGCACTTGCAGCTGCAGAAGTGAAGGATCATCTGATCACAAGAGGAAGAAGACGACCTCAGAGAAGAAAAGTGGTGATCAACTACCAAAGATGCCAAAAGTGACTCCCAAGCTGAAGAAACACTATGAACAGATGAGAAGGGAACACAAGGTGCTTGATATTAGTGAGAGGCCTCAATCCAAGAACAATAATAATCAATAAAGAAGCCACTCAAATGAAGAGTTCTATGCTCCTATCTACCCTGTGTTCTCAAATCATGAACTCTTTGACATTGGCGATGTTGATTATGAGCCAAGAAGAAGATATGTGGAAGAAAAGGATGTGAGCTCATCTGGTACACCTGCAAAACTGAAGTTCATAAAATTTGTGAAAGAAAAGTATCCACAGATTCCTGAAGTAAATAGACCTATCAAAATGGAGTTCAGCAAGTCTTTGTATCCAAAAACCTCCTTGGGTTTTGACTTTCCTAAACCTAGTGACAGAATCAAAGACAAACAATTACTAGAATCTATGGGAAGTTTTGCCAAGGTGTGGTGCAGAAAATGTGATGCCTATGGACATCACACTGATTCTTGTTGGGTGGAACAAGAAGAGGAATGCTTCAGTCCTGACATGTTCTGTGGATTGGACATGAAAGTATACAAGCAAATGTATGAAAGGTATCTGAATGAAGAGAATGATCCATCAGATGATGAAGCTAAGAGACTGAAGTTGGAAGATAGGTTGAAGACAGTTTTGAAACTAAATGAAAAATCAAGCTAATCAGAAAAGACTGTCAAAAGTAAGAAACCTTGCATGAAAGAAAAAGGCAAAATGAGACTGGGGGTTCTGAATGGAGATGAGAAGTTTCTCCTGAAACAAGGTTTTGAACCTAAAGGCTTTCAGTGGAAAACAAAGGAAGAGGTATTGAAGAAGAAGGAGACTGTGATTGAACAAGTTGAAGTGAAGAATGTTGAAGCTATTGTTGAAAATGAATATGATTCTGATGAATCATGTGAAATAATACATGAAGATCCAGTTCCAACCCCTGTTGAAGTTCCAGCTGACTCTGACTTACAAACTGATGAAGTTTGTAACTCAGACTGTAACTGATCTTCTTGTGTCTGTATGTGCAGGAACATTCCTCAAATGGAAATGATATATGGTACATGGACAGTGGATGTTCCAAGCACATGACCTGCAACAGAGAAGCACTTGTGAATTATGAACAAAAATATGAAGGACCAGTAGCCTTTGGTGGTGATGAAAATGGAGGGAAGATTGTAGGAAGAGGCACACGGACCAATGGCAAAATATCCTTTGAGAATGTGCTGTATGTTGAAAGACTACAATACAATCTGCTTAGTGTTTCTCAAGTATGTGATAAAGGATACAAGGTTGCTTTTAATGATGCACATTGTCTCATCCTGAAGCCTGAATTCATCATCCCACCAGAAATGATAATGATGATGGCTCTAAGGAATGGAAGCCTCTATGAACTGAGAATGAAGAATGCTGTCTCTAGAGGTGGTGCATGTTTTGTTTCCAAGGCAACTGAAAATCAAACAAAGATGTGGCATAGAAAGATGTGCCATATAAATCTCAAGAACATAAACAGATTGGTGAAAGGAGAGCATGCTATAGGACTTCCTACAAAAGAATTCAAGCTGGAAGAAAAGTGCTCTTCATGCATCAAAGGGAAGCAACACAAGTCCTCTCACAAAAGCAAAATGATTAACTTAATTGATGAGGTACTTGAACTGTTGCACATGGATCTGTTTGGACCTGTTAGTGTCCCAAGCATTGGCAAGAAGAGATTCTGCCTTGTTATAACATATGACTATTCAAGATTCGCATGGGTATTTCTCTTGGGAACAAAAGATGAAACACCTGAGTTGATCAAGGGATGTGTAATCATAATGGAAAATATTCTTGATTAAAGGGTGAAAGTAATAAGAAGTGACAATGGAACAGAATTCAAGAATTGAACAATGGAAGAATTATGCACTTCTAAAGGCATATTCCAGCAATACAGTGCACCCAGAACACCTGAACAGAATGGAATTGCAGAAAGAAGAAATAAAACACTAATTGAAGCTGTAAGAACCATGATAGCTGATGCAAATCTACTAGTGACCTTTTGGGAAGAAGCCATTAGTACTACATGCTATGTTCAGAATAGGGTGCTATTGAACAAGACTCACAACAAGACTCCTTATGAGATCATGTTCAAAAGAAAACCTTATGTCAAGTTCCTGAAGCCATTTGGATATAAATGCTCACTTTTGAACACAAAAGACTATCTCAACAAGTTTCAATCCAAATCTTTGGAATGTTTCTTTGTGGGATATTCATCTCAATCCAAGGTTTACAGAGTGTATGTTAAGGAACATATGTGTGTCATTGAGTCCTTAGGCATTATTTTCAATGAAAACTACTTTAAAAATGTTGATGGGCCATAGTGGCTGTTTGATCTGGAGAAGTTAATCAAGATCTACACTGAAGACATGGAAAAAAGCCTGTTCAGAACAAGTTTGGAAGAAAAAGGGAAACAAAAACAGATTGATCTAAACAGACTATGGTCTAAGGTAGCTTCTGATGACAAAGAATTCAACTTTGAAAAGAGCACTCATGAGTTAGATGAAAGTGAATGTGCTGGACCTGATCCTGAGGTTGAAATTTCAAATGATGGTCCAAGTGCAGCAGAAAGTGATTAGATGCAAAGTCATTCAGAAGAGACAAATACATTTGAAGACAAATTTCAATCACTTTTTGATTCACTGCATATTGGAAATGTTGAAGCATCTACATCAGGTAATATCAACAACCAATTTGATGAGATTGAAGTAGAGACTCAGGTTGTTGTTCCTGATGAAAACATCTCTAATGTAACGTCCGTATTTTGAGAATTAATAAATAAAAGAAAATTTATTATTTCATGTGTGTCGTTAATTTAATTGTATGATAGTATTGGGTTTAGGCTTGGGAATGGTTAGGAGAAAAGGTTATGGGCCCTAAGCCCCATGGTCCCCTATATAAACCCCAAACTCTACTCCATTTCATTTTCTTCTCACAACACACACACACACACACACACACACACTCAAGAACACACACTTTTTCCCTCAAGCACCCGGATCCAATTCGAGCAAAAGAGAGGCTGAATCTTGTCTTCAACTTCATTAAACAACAAGAAACATTTCTTTGATCCATGGGTGGTCCAGAATCCGAACCCAAACCCAAGACCAAAAAGGTGAGTTTCGGCAAAAAGGTTAAGTTTTATGGTCGGATTTGACATGCAACTTGACATATTAGTAGATCGGGTTGTAAGAAGTTAGAAAAATGTAAGCTTGATGGGCCGAGCGTTAACGGTTTCGTTATAGGACAAAAAGGTGATATCCTAACCTTGTAAAACACGGGTATACAAAGTTGGTACAACCCAAAAACCATAAAAAGGGGTAAAATCGGGTCCTAAGGAGGAGTCACGAAGGAAAATGGCTTTAAAATGGTAAAAACGAAGAAAGAAAAGAATTCGCATCGCACAACCATGGGAAGCGAATGGTCCATGCGAAGCGAAGGGTTTCCATGCGAAAACCTTTCATGCGAATTGTTGTAAAAAAAAACCCGATTCTTTTTTCTGATGCATTTTTGATAAAGGCCTATTAGCTCGACCTCAGCCAGGGGCTCTGCCCCTTGGACCCTGCTAGGGGCCTCCGCCCCTAAACCCCGCTACCAGGGGCGCTGCCCCCGGACCCTAGTTAGTTGAAGGGTTCATTATCATAGATATACGAAATAGTAGTAATAGATAATTGATACCCGTAACTTGGTACACAGTTAGCCGTGCACAGCTAAGGAAGGGCATTACCATTAACTCGGAGAGAAACCGACTCCAGGTGAGTTTCTAGCCCCTTAATCTGTTATGTTTTCGGGGTTGTGTGTATACTACTATGTGTTTAATGAATACACTTACTTTAAGTGGTAAATGTATGCTACGTAAATGCCTATGAATGATGTACGAATGATATAGAAAGAGTTAGGTATATGTATGTGGAAGTGTATGATTATATATAAATGTGTAAAAGGTTAGCGAAGTGCGTATGAATGTATGGTTTAATGATGGTACGGAATGAAGGGACCAGACCCTTATAATATATGTGATGTTAGGGACCACACCGTTACAATATCTGTGATGTTAGGGACCAGACCTTTACAATATCTACAATGTTAGGGACCAGACCCTTATAATATCTGCGATGTTGGGTATCTGTGATGTTAGGGACCAGACTCTAATAATATCTGTGATGATTGAGTAAGAATAGCTTATGGTATACCATAGGGTTTTAGGAAAGAAAGTATGTAAGTACGTATGCATGTATGAAGGAAGTAATAATAAGTAATGTATGAATACGTATCTTCGGACGCGTATGAGTAAGGATATGAATGTAATGTATGTTAATTGATTATAGAACTCACTCAGCGTAGCTGCCTTTTAGTATGCACGCAAGTAAATAGGTTGAGGCAGTTGGCTTGAGGAGGGACACATGGCATGAGCTGAAGAGGCTGACATTTATGAAGAAGTGTCATGACTATTTTATATTAATGTTTATGAAAAGACCATTTATATGCTAAAGACAAGATTCGATGTTTTGTAATGTAATGCTTGAAGTTTTAATTATTCCGCAAAAGTTTTAATTAAATATGATTTTAGAACTGTGTTTATGAGTAAATACAACGTCAAAGTAGGGTTATCGAGAACGGGACCTTACATCTAACTTGGATGCTGAAATTGTGGCACCTCAAATCATACAAACCTCCTTAGCTAAAAGAATTCATCCTGCACAAAATATAATTGGTGACTTGCATGAGAGAGTGACAAGAAGTTCATCTGAAAGAGCAAACACTTGTCTTTATGCTTTCTTTTTTTCCCAAGTTGAACCCAAGAACATCAATCAGGCTTTGAAAGACAACAGCTGGGTGGAAGCAATGCAGGAGAAGTTAGCTCAATTCAGGGACTTACATGCTTGGGATTTGGTTGAGAAACCCTGAGGAAAATATGTAATTGGCACGAAGTGGGTTTTCAGAAATAAGAAGGATGAAAGAGGGACAGTAATCAAGAATAAAGCAAGACTAGTGGCTCTAGGATGCTTACAAGATGAAGGAGTAGACTTCTAAGAAGTCTTTGCTCCAGTTGCCAGACTAGAAGCCATTAGAATATTCTTAGTATATGCAGCATCCATGAACATCAAAGTCTATCAATTGGATGTCAAGTCTGCATTCTTGAATGGGAAGATTGATGAAGAAGTTTATGTGACTCAACCTCCAGGATCTGAAGACCCAATTCATCCCGACAAGGTGTACAAGTTGAGCAAAACATTGTATGGACCACATCAAGCTCTTAGAGCTTGGTATGGTGAGCTCTCAAATCACCTTCTAGATAATGGATTCAGTAAAGGATCAATTGACAATACCTTATTCTACAAATGGAACAGAAGAGATCTACTGTTGGTTGAAGTATATGTTGATGACATCATATTTGGATCCTGAAATGAACAAATGTGCAAAGATTTTGAGCAAGTTATGAAATCTAAGTACAAAATGAGCCCAGTGGGAGAAATGAATTTCTTTCCTGGATTGCAAGTGCAACAGAAGACTGATGGAATATTCATCAATCAATCCAAGTATGTGCAAGAAATTCTAACCAAATTCAAATGCCAAGACTATAAGACAGTGTCCACTCCAATGGACACACATGAGAAGATGGTGGCAGATGAAAAGGGGGAGCCTGTTGATCAACATGAATATAGGGCCAAGATAGGTTCACTGATGTATTTGACAGCTTCAAGGCCAGATATCATGTATGCAGTCTGTGTATGTGCAAGATTTCAAGCAAACTCCAAGGTTTCTCACATGTTAGCTGTGAAGAGGATATTCAGATACATGAAATGAAAACCAGACTTGGGAATCTAGTAACCAAAGAACAACTCCTTTGACCTGACTGCCTTCACTAACAGTGACTATGATGGTTGCAACATGATGCCAATTCTTAGGGAATAGGCTGGTGTCATGGCAATGCAAGAAGCAAACCATAGGGTCCATCTCAACATTGCTACATCTGCCTGCTGTGCACATGTTCTTTAGATCCAAACCAACTACTGGATTATGGTCTGAATTTCTTACTCATTCCTATTTACATTGATAACACTGCTGGAATGTTTATTGTGAAAAATCCTGTCCAACATTCAAAAACTAAGCATATAGAAATTAGGCATCACTTCATTAGGGACTGTAATGAAAAAGGGCTAATAGAAATGAAAAGGGTAGACACCACTGACAATTTGACTGACTTGTTCACCAAACCATTAGACAAAACCATGTTTCATTTTCTATTAAAATGCCTAGGAATGATAAATGCTTATGAAGTCTAATTGCTGATATGTGCTTAGGTGAGATACTAAAATGTCTAACTGTTGATTACTCACTGCATGAATGTATGATTGTGTGACACATGCTTACTGATTATACTTTGTGTGTCTTATGTGTTGTCTGCTTGCAAAAAGTCTGCCTGTGTGAAATGATAAATCTGAAATATGCGAGTATGACTATGAAAAATTGTTTGAATCAACTGTTTTGAAATGATCTTTGCTAATTCTGATTGATTCAAGTTTTTCTGATGACTGTGTGCTTGAATGTAAAATCATTCATCTTGGATGAATGTAACTGTTTGAAATTGTTTTTGAAAATATACACCAAGTTTCTAAGTCAAAACAGATCATGTTTAATGGACAAAATTGTTTTCAAAATCAAAACTTGAAATGCATTTTCTAAAAGAGATGATGTTTGAAACAATTAAATGATTTTTGACTAAGTAAACTGTTTTTGGTGACATCATTATGAGAAATGATAAGATTATTCAGTTGCAAGCTTTATAGAAGCTTGAAAAGGTTTTGTGATAGAAATAGTATCCAACATTTGGAAAATGATAGAAAACTGTTTGATTGACCTAACACATTGATTATAGGCTTAAAAGTCCAAAATTCAGTCATTGACACTGCTTGATAATTTTCTATGGTAAGTAGTTGTCCAAGTGATATAAACATAATGATACTGCTAAGTTTGATGTGGGGATACATTTGAAAATCAAAGTCTTTCTCTTTCACATCTCTCCAAATGAAGGGAAGAAAGGTAATTATCCAGTCATACACAAGCCTGTTGATGTATTGGTCACCAAAAACTTTTATCTAAATGATTGAGGAGCTATATATATGCTACTATATAATATATTAAGCTATTATTAAAAGGGGGGGGGTTATATAAAAATATGCTAAATATTAAAATTATATATTTATAAAACTATTCAGACTTAAAGGGGCACCAAGGGAACTATAAGGGTGGGGCATTCAAATAAGTCCTAAACACCCTGAATGTAAGGATGTAAGTCCGGATTGCATGTAAGTCCAACGTTCAACCTTAAAGTCTGCTTTTCAATAAAACTGCTCAAACACACAAAAATAGTTTGACCAATGCATCAGAGGGTTGAAGCCAAATTGAGGTGACTTGGAGAAAGCTAAATAAGCCTTGAGAAGAGATTAGGGACAAACTAGCTCTAAAGTGTTGACCATACAAACTTTGGCACTTAATTGAACCCTAAAAAAATCACTAAAGACAATGACAACCATGAAAAGTTCATCTCCACTGTCAACCTGAACTAGGCCACAATAATGCCAACCATGAAGTGTTGTGAAAGTAATTAAACAGTATGATCCTTTGTTGAGATCTTTCTATAAAATGCTTTGCTTGAAATATTAGCTGAAATCTGATCTCTTAGTTCACCTTAAACTAATGCTTAGGTCAACTCAGTGTCTAAAAGATTATTCTTGATGAGTTTTGAAGGTTTAAGCAAAATGTTTTTGGTGTGTGACAATGTCTTCACTAAACAAACCTGAATTACTTGACAAAATATGGTCTATTATGACAAAATTGTTTTTGAGCATGTTCTACCAGTTAGATTTTCTCTTTAAGTGTTTCGAGCATGCTTCTGTGCCTGATTTTGACAAACTGTTGCTCTTCGAGCACAATGATATGTAGTGAAATGTTTTCTAAGTCATTCGAGCACATATCATGATCCTTGAGCACAGATCATGTGCTGTAGGTTACTCTAAGTAATTCGAGTACAGATTCTTGCTTATTTCACATGAATATGCTTTTCGAGCACAAACTTTGTCTTGATATATTTTTCTAATTTTTTTCGAGCATGTGTACATATCGAGCACAAGTTTAGTCTTGATAAATTTTTACAAAGTGTTCTCGAGCATGTGTACATATCGAGTACAAGTTGTCTTTTTCGAGCATGTTTGTATTTCGAGCACAAGCTAAGTCATGATAGATTTCTTTAAGTGTTGGTTAGCATGAGAGTATGCTAGATGCTGAGGATTGGATTTACGAACAAAAGAAATGGAATGATAGATTTTGTTAAGTATTTCGAGCATACGACTGTGCTAGATACTTAGGTTTGGCTCTACGAGCACAGGTTAGGAAATGAAAATTTTGCTAAGTGTCTCGAGCATGAGGATACTCTACGAGCATACGTGACCATAGAACAATTCTCTAAGTATGTTCGAGTAGGGTAGATGATTTGGATGTGTTTCGAGTACGATTGAATGACTGAATATTTTTCTAAGTACTTCGAGCACATGAGATGTTTGTTATGTTTTCGAGCATAAAGGTTAACTCGAGTAGGTTAAGCTGACTGAATATGTTAAAGTATTTTCGAGTATGATCTTTTGCAAACGAGCATGAATGAATGTATGTGCGTGAAACTGGATTGAAAATTGGTTAAGGCAAGACCTCGAGCACAGTTCTATCTCGAGCAAACATGGAACTAACTGATAAATATTCTTAAGTTTTCTCTCGAGCATACATGGTCTCTAGCACACAATTAAATGAACATTTCAAATAACCATTTTCAATTCAAACTATAATCGATCATACTTGGAATAGTACTTTCTAGTATACTGGGAACCAACTGGTTTTGGCTGTATGCTCGAGCATGGGAGGTGCATTATATTTCAAATTCAAATTAAATGACATCTGGCGTGCACTAGACGACAAATCTATGTTGTACAGTCCAAACGTTAGGTATAAAAGAGGGACTTAGAAAGTTTTCCAAACATTTTCCTTTCCCTATCTCAACCTAAACTCATACTACCTCCTTGGTCGTGCTTCCCTAGCTGCTCAAAATCACTCGATTCTGCTCGATTATTGTTCGACGATAGCCATTAGTTCTATTTCGACCTTGGTAAGATATCGATTATCATCTATCGTATCTCCAAGTATCGAAATTAGGGTTTCTATTGAACGACTTACTGATTGTTTATTTGCTTTGTGTAGGCTCGCAAACTGTTACGGAACAGGTTACTGAAGATGAATCTCTTCTTTAACTACAAACCGCTATTGATTCTGCGATTATGCGTACTGATTATTTTTCTTTCTTTTGCAGAATTGATGGCCATGAGGTTCGAACCCAAGTATAATATGTGTGCCTGGTTGGAAGTGGATGATGAAAATAGGGAGTTGGAGTTCATAGTAAACTTCCTCAACAACTCCAACATCCGGTGGCACTTACAGAAAACCCAATCATTTATAGAAATCATATAATAAATTTCTGGGGTTCTGCTACTTATGTGAATGATATCAATGGAAGGACAATAGAAGCATCTGTTTTGAATCAGGATATTGAAATTACTGAAGCATCCATTAGAGTAGCTTTGCAACTAAATGAAAATCATCAAGAGCAGCTCATGTACTCCACACAGAGACTGTTGATAATATTCCAAGAGGTGCTAGGTTATCAGGTAGTCGTCCATGAAGGTCAATTCCAAAAGGGGAGCTTTCCATTGTTGTACATATTTTTAATACATCATGTGATTCAATCCTTATCTCCTCGAAAGGGAACTTGGACCTTGATGAGCAAGGAGTTAGCAACAATGATTGTTGCAATATTGCTCAACCAACCATTCAATTTTTCAAGATTTATATTCAATGGTTTGGTTAGCAATGTTGAGAAGGAAGCACATCCAAGATTTCTAATGTATCAAAGATTCCTTCAAATCCTTATCAATAGATCCTTGCAAGGCTTGAACTTGGCAGAAGAAACATTGAGGCTGTAAGATCCGAACATTTACAAAATAATCAAGGTTGCAAGAAGTCAATTCAATGAGAATGCTGAATGGGATATCCTTCCTTGGTTACTTGATCCAAACATTGAAGTGATGGAAGTACCTGCCTCTCCTGAACAGAGTGAAGATGAAGAGGAGGAGGATGAGAGTGATGAAGATAATGATGATGATGATGATGATCAGAATGTTGGTGATGATGGTGTGGGAGCTGAGCGTATAGTAGTTGAGCCATAGGCAGAGCAAGTGATAGATGAGCCTGATGTCCAACAGATTGCCTATGAGGCTCACAATGATGATGATGTGGGTGATAATGTTGAGGTTGAAGAACAAGTTGAGGAGCTGGAAGTGGATTCAAGGGAACTGGAAACTGAAGAAACTGATAATGATGTCTTTAGTGCCAATGTGGTGTCCAATGTGATTGACTCTATTCAAAAGAATACACCACCTGACTCTCCAGGCCTAGTTGAAGACAGTGATGATACATCCTCACTCGGATCAGCCCAAGCCTATGATTCTGTGCATTCATCTCCTGCTGCCACTGAACCTCTTATGTTGTGACAATTGAGACAAACCAGGTACATCTCAGTAAATAATTACCGATTAAACGAATAAACGATTATTACGTAACGGACGAACGATTAACTGAATGGGTCTGGTTATGACCAAGATATTTTTGAGGGCCATCTATAAGTGATATATGTTTAATATAAGCTAGTATATTAGTATTATGGCCTTAGTTCGATAGCAAACAAGTTAAACGAAAACATGCTCGTTTAACTACCCGCTATATATTTAAACGCGAAAGATAGTTACAAACAAAGCATTGTATCATCCGTTAAGCTGAAAAAGATTTACCAAACATTTATTTGAAATGCTTTAAGCGATCTGTGAAAATATTTTCTATTTTTACAAACGTATAATATGTTTTTATAAATTTACACAAAATTAGTTGAAAAACACTCGTTTTCACGCTGTTTGTTGTACTCGACATATTTTTCGCTCCAAAAACCGAACCAAAAATAAATTTGAACTTGGGCTTTAACGTGTGGGTTTGCAAGTTAATATTTTTTGACAAAATGGGAAAGGGGGGGCAAGCCAAATCCCGGCCGCAATGGGGAACCCCCCCCCCCCCCATGGGTTTCTTTCTTTTTATTTAAATATGTAAGATATTTTTTAAGCCTCAAACTTGAAAATTTCTGGAAAACACACTCTGTTCTTCAACGACACACCAAAAGACTCTAGGTAAATTCATATTTTTCATCATTTTTTACATGTTTTAATAAGGTTTAATACCATATAAACATAGTTTAATTGCTAAAAATCATTCCTAACCATGTAAAAATCCTAAAAATGGTCCAAAAACATGTTTTAATCATACACATGGTTAGGAACCTGGATCGATAGTTTTGTTTTTTTTTTTTTGCCATAAACACGGATTAGAGGGTTTAAACGGCGTTTTTACAGTTCAAAAGTTCGGTTTAGTACCCTAGCCGAAACCCTAAGTTAAGGGGCTGTTATGTTGATGAAACTTGCTTGATTTGTGATTTAGGACTTGTATCTAGCCTACATAGAAGCACAAGAACCAAAAACTTGATTTGAAGGACGAAAACGAACCAAAACCGTTAAGGTAATATCAGATCACTCGTTTATGGGCTGTTCAGGATTAAATTGTGATGTGCATATTTTTTGGTCATAAAATTTTGCAGGGAAATCACGGACCATATTATTGAGTCCCTGTTCAAATTTGATAATTTTTCGACCATCCGATAATATTTGGCAAATTTATTACCGAATTTGGACATTTATTTGGGAAAAATAGTTAACATGATTAAAAAATTATGAAATTTCGTGGGGAACTCATATTTGGTATATTTGATTACATATGAAATTTGGGAGCATTTTGAAAAGCCTAAGTAGGTTTCGTGCATGTGCGTTTAATTGAATTTTCATAGTCGTTTTTGGCTTGTAAATGATATTTGGCAAGATTGTTGGTGTTTGGAATTTTTCCAGATTGTTTTGGAACATATTCTGATCACTCAAAATATTTTTTTTGAATTTTTGGAGAGTGTTTGATATAAACGGACGATTTTTGGGCTAAATATAGTAGTTAAAATGAATTTATAATCAGTAAATAATTTCAGAAATATTTTTATAAAAATCTACATATTTTAATTGATAAGTGGCTAAATTTTTATAATTTAAGGATTAACGGATAATTAATTGTGCTAATTTAAAGATTAAACAAGTTCAATTCTGATATAAACCGATGAGTTCGTGATTAGTGAACCTGTTGAAATATCAGAACATCAAGAGTGATCAAAAATCATATTTTTGGATTAATTAAGTAAAAACTTGAACTTTTTATGAGAAATCTGGACAACTTGGATAAATTTTGCGTAATTTCTGTAAATCAAACTGAATAAACGGAAACGAGCCCGTAGCGAATCCGGAACCCCAATATGTGATATTTCTTTATATCTTAATCATTTTATCAACCAACACATTTACCCAAGCTTACTTCCCCATAACTGTTTTCTAAACGCATAAACGAACAACTTGGCCCAGCTGGGAAAACGGGGAAACTGAGCAAAGTTCGGTTTTAAGTATTAGACATTGAACAACATCACAATCTAAGCCTATTGACGCTTTCTGGGTGTTACAGCTACACCCAGACTAGCTATACAGCCTAGCTTAGTATAAAGATTATAATAATATTTAAATATTAATATTATTATAATATTGATTATAGGGACTAGTGATAGCAAATCAAGTGAACTACGAGCTGATGCACTATTGTAGACCGACTAAATCTTGAAGTTCATGACCCCACTTTAAACTGTTTTTACGAACTTTTGGGGTGAAAAACATGTTGATATATATTTATATACTCTGAATTGTTTGATGATGGGAATTATCTAAGTGATAACACACAAAAGTCCCCATGAACACAGTGATTAACTTCGAGCCGGTGGCTTGTGAATAGTACTATTGGTTTGACAAACCCAAACGGAATTGGCCTGGTTGCTGTGTCACATACCGCCGTTTGCACATGACCATACTTATACAAACAGGCTATGTAGTGTTAGACATAGCTACCAGGGCATGTTATGGGCGGAAGGGGAGCCACAGTGGTTGATTGGGCGTGGGAGATGGATGCACGCAGCACAGACAGTCAAGGCTTCACTGTAGCTTAGCATAATTACATCATAAACATACAAACAAACGTACTTGTGAATGTACATACATACATACATACATACTTGCGTATTTACAAGCTATGATTGTTGTACGCACAACTGATTTTTTTGAAACTCGTGAAACTCACCAACTATTTGTAGTTGATCCATTTTAACATGTTTTTCAGGTATACCAGACTTGGACTAGAAAGTCAATGTGCTACGTGTTTGACTTGCGATCAATGCTGATGCAAGTGTGCTAGGAAGAAGTAAAGTCGCTTAACGCATTGGATTTAGTTTGTATCACCTATTTGTAAACAAAGTTAGACCGATGTAAAATATTGTAAACTAGTTTATATTGTTCTTTATAAACAATGTGATTGATACCAGAGGTGTCTGTTACATTTATGTTTTTACGCTTCCGCAAATCGCTCAACGGGGTGTGACAGAAGTTAGTATCAGAGCCATTGGTTATAAAAATTATGTTATCCCTTAGGATACCTAAAATATAATCGTAGGCTCGATTAACACTGGGAAAATAAATAATATTTAATATTATATACTGATGGATGCCAGGATGAACTTGTAGGGCTAGTGGGTTATTGTGGTCCGGAACATAATAATAGACTTGCTTGTACGAGGGAATTCGGGGAGAAGTCACCGAACGTATGGGTAGGTAAAAATGACAACATATGTGAACAAAACGTAATGCTGAGTATGTGTAATATATATATATATATATATATATATATATATATATATATATATATATATATATAACACGCATACGTTCTTATCTGGAACAAGGTGTACGAATACGTGTACGTACTGTACTGTTGATAATACGAAGTCTCCATGTAACGAATATTATATTCGATTATAATCAATATTAATTTAAAATTGTATTTTATTAAAAATAATAATATTATTATATTTTATCGTAATTAATATCGGACCTGACCATAACAAATAATATATTTCATTTGGCTTTAAGTAGTAATATCCCTTACTTTGATTCATACTTTCGAAAAATGTTATTTTTATGACAAATTGTGAAAACGAAAGATGCTGAAATCGGTAGTCTCATATCGGATAAAGAACTGATGTTGCCTGTAAACGGGAATGCAAGGACGTTCTAGAGAGTCCAAACTAAACCTTGTTGTATGATTGAATCGCAAACCAGCATAAATTCAAGGCCTAGAAAGGGACTGTGGAAGTTATGATATACGTACGTCCATCTCAAGGGAACACGACACTTCTCGATTCGGGCCTAATCTTTATCTCACATACCAGTTTCTAACAGCAAATTGAGTTGTTTTCTAGTCATCTTTCCACTTCTCTCATTCAAGGATAAACACTATTCGTAGGAAAATATCTATTGATGAGTCCAATTTATGAAATTACAAAATATAATAAGTACTTTACGAAATCCTTGATATACAATAGACAGTAATCACTCATATATACTACTTATATGCTATAGTTCAAATGTTTTCTATATCATCAGTACAACCATCTCTGCCAAATCCACCTAATCAACAAATTCATCAAATCATATGTATACGAGTATCTTCAACCTCTCCCATATTGTTGCCACTCCGATAGATTTATCATAGAAGAGAAATCTCACGCCGCGGACCAATGACGAGTCTTGGCTTATAGAGAACATACTTACTCCCAACTAATAAATCCCCACTTTTGGTAGACCCAATATGCTTGCGGGTACTGAATAATCCGATGAAAGAATATTCTGTAGTTATATTTAATAACATCCGAAGGTCGAGGGGAATATACAAATGCCTCTGACTACAACATACTGTTTAAACACATAACGAACAAATGCATAATCACGGAAGAGGCAGGATAAAATAGCTGCCCAATGATAGGCTTATATCGGAATAATTATTGTGCATGTTGTGAACTATTCGTGATTATTATAATGTGTGCTCTAATAGACAAGGATAGTATGACAATGTTGTGTATAATTTCGATACTTCATGCAAGCATTTGGTATTGTGCTATGCTGATGTAACACCCCGTAACCGCAGCGGAAACGTAAACGGGATGCAACAGACGCATCTGATATCAACAGCATTGTTTATAAAGAAAACACCACTACATTAATTTACATCGCAATTCATTGTTCCGAGTTTCGTTATCTTCTAGGCGTTAACACATAAGTTTTACCGATAATACGTTAACATATTCAATATAAAATAAAGATCCTTAAGCTTCCACAAAATAGCACACATCATCAAGCACGTATCACTCATTCCAATTTGGGTGTACCTAGAAAGCATGTAAAGAAAACGGGTCAACTACGAATAGTTGGTGAGTTTCACTAATTTAAATAAACCATGACAAATCATTATAGTAATCATATATTAGCGATGAAATTATGCTGAGCCCACAAGTGAAACCGCTGTTAACCCAGAGACACATCCAATAACCTCTGGGGACACTGTTAACCCAGAAACACATTTAATAACCTCTGGGGACACTGTTAACCCAGAAACACATTTAATACCCTCTGGGGACACTGTTAACCCAGAAACCCATTTAATAACCTCTGGGGACACTGTTAACCCAGAACACTGTTTCGGGCCTTACACTGTTAGCAACTTAGACAATTACCATCTTAATACATTACCGTACGATTCCCGTACAATAAACATTATATAAATACATTCATTTCCATGCGATCAGCATGTACTTAAACATTTTGATAGAAACATGCTTTCCGCCCCGGGAAAATATTTAAAACAGTTCAGTAAAAAGGGGCTCGTGAAACTCACCTTCTCGTGAGTCAGTATGTAGTACAGTGAACAGCTATGAGCCTGAATCTGTAATATGATACCTAAGTCGTTACTATACAATTTCCATAAATTAAATCCGTGTCAACCGGTACATCTGGGGACACTGTTAACCCAGTACTGTACTCGATCCGGGGACAATGTTAACCCAGGGACACTTCTCAGGACTCAGATTGTGATATCTCTTAGAGTTTATCCGTCAAAATTTATTATTATTATGTTTTCCCCGTTTTGCGTGCCTAGCACGGTTATCCGTTTTTATGTTTCAAAAATGAGTTTGGTCACACACGACCCGAAAATAGTGTTTGACTGATATTTTAGTTAAAACCGTGAATTTAGAGCTCGGTTTAGACGCCCCGTTTGGCCGCGGGACCCGTTTCCGTCTTTTGGGTGCCGGAAACTGTTATTTCGGATAAAAATACCCAAATCATCCGAATTATTTTCGGATGATTTATTTTTACTTGATTAACTTAGTTTCATGAAAATGGTTCATTTTTAAGGTTTTTATACACCATTCAGCTCGCTTAGGCGAACTTTGCCGGTTTACGCGTTTTAAGCTTTAAAAGTTTGTTTTTATGTTCTTTTTAGCACAAATAATTATCCGTTTAGTCTCGGATCATGAAATTTTGCACAAATCACTTTTTAAAAGTAAGGAATTTTATAAAAATATTTCTAGAATTAATTTTTATATTTAACATTTATTTATCTATTTTTAAACGTCATTTAAACACCAAATATATCGAAAATACCAAACGACCTTAGAAAAATCCCAAATTTTTCTGGGATGACCCCTGACATCCACATAGTTCCATGTAATTTTTCCAGAACCAAAATCTCATTTTTCATGCCATTTTCACCAAAACCGAGCTAGAAAACCCTAGAACTCGTTTTACCGAAAAGCCTACTTAGACTTCTCCAACGGATCTGAAATTTTGTGTGTGACTTTTATATGTTATAAAAAGCTTATCTGGAATTTTCCAGAATTTTTCATGATGTTTAGCTATTTTTCATCATTTTTAGCCAAAACCGAGCATTAAATTCACCAAATATTCATCCTTTATCCAAAAATTACCAAATTTTCACAGATCTCATATTTTCATGTGTAGATCATCTCTGTGAAATTTCATGACCCAACTCTAAGTTTATCACAATCTGTCTAAATCATAAAAATCATATGAAAAACCGAACTACCTTGTGTTTCTAGCTTTAGATCGCAAAGATCTTGCTTTCTAGCCTTTGCTAGCAACTAGATATAATACCTACAAGCACAATAACACCACACAAAGCAAGTTACACCCACAATCAAGCCATTTCTTTCATGGTTTCGGTTAAGACATCAAAACCAAGATTTTAACCAAAATTCGTTTTTGACTCTTTTAACTCCTTTCTTGGACCAAGATCCCTTGTATAACTTGTATACATCACTTGATCATGCTAGAATCGGTTTCATCTCGGGTTTTCACCCATTTCTTACTTGAAACCTCATTTTCTCAAGATTATGGAATTAAAAACCAAGATTCAACCCTTATGTCATGTTTTTACCTTGTGACTTCGGGTTAAAGATCAAGGTCTTGGCTGAGATTTGAAGAGAGGGAAAGGTTTGGAGCTTGAATGTATGAAGAAAAAAAGAAAATAAAAGGCTAAGGGGGAAAACCCCTAGCTGATCGGAACTATTAAGGAGTGGGGTGGGGCCCACTCCTTCATTCTTGGCCACACATTCGGATTACGCAATCTGGATAATGTTGTGGATAATCTGGTTCAGTTCGTTTTTCGGTTAAATGCTTAATTCGGCTTAAAACGAGGCTAAAACGGTCGTATTTCGGCTTAAAAATGAAATTTATATAAAACCGATTTAAAAACTTTAAAAACTTAAACCATGACATTTATTGACTTAAAACATCATATTATTAATAACTGCACATCTTTTTCGGCTTGATTGATCATCTCTTGCTTGGTTTGGTATTAAAGGTTTCGTTTAACGTACCGACGTACCATTAAATCGAAATTCTTTTTCCGTGCTATAATTCACTTATCCCGAAGCTTTAATGCTTCGTAAACATTACTAAACATCATATATTTCGTCTATAACGTAATCCCCGATTCGTTCGGGTTTCAATAACCGTTCATCGGTTAATCGTAATTCCAATACGATTAGCCGTATGATCGAGTATAATTCGTACTGTGAATCATTCATACTCGTATAAATTCATTATAATTCATATATTCCATATTAAATAACACATAAATAGTATATACCGGCTAGGGTATACCTGAATTTGCCGGAATCATTACAGCTGATATGGGAGACGACTTGGATCTAATACAACAAACATTGACCATTATCGGGTTAAAATTACTTGTCACGGGATGACAATTTTCGAGGTATATATGCAAACAATGGCCTTGCTAGGCTAAATATATGTACTATCCTGAGTATATGGATACATGATTTGGTATGTGTAATATGTGTCTGCTATTGGAATTACCTGACTTTTAGCTAATGTGATTCCCTGCGCAATGAGTTATAGGGAAAATTACTATTATGTGAAGTTTAGTTGTTTATCATTATAAAATGGCCCCCGAAGAAAACAAATATGTGAATTGAGGCAGTTGTGGCCGAAACGATTGTTCGGAAACTATGGATAGTAACTCTGACAATCACAGCGCGATTCGCTATCAGCATTAATACAACAATGAATACAAATTAAAGGCCAAGCACTATCGTGGCCGCGAATATTATTTCGCTGTTTAATACTAATATAGTTACAAATGTTTTTTCATGATAAATACAACATTGTCACGAATAATACTCCCCCATTGGGCACTAATGCTACTACTGATAATAATAATTCCTTCCACTAAATGCCTTTAGCAACAAAACTCTTTTACCGAACATGAATACTAGTCATAACAACCGTGATCCTTCATGACGGGAATACTTGTTTAAACGATTTAAGTCGTGCAAACATGTAAATTCTAGTGGTACTAGGGAATCAAATGAATTAGTAAAATGGATCGAGAGGATAAAATCTGTTATCCGTACCAGTAGCTCCCATCAAATTGTATCGTTAATTATGTTACTAATACACTAGTTAACCACGCCCTTGTGTGGGAGAAAGCAATTGTACGAATTCGGGAACAAAAGGCAATTATTCGCATGACCTGGGAAAGACTTAAAACCCTTATAATTAAATATTTTGTCCAAGGAATGAAATCTAAAATGAAAGGACGGGTCAATTGGAATGCACAAACCGTTCTAACGATTTGGTTCGACTAATACTATGGTTAGTAATTCAGAAGTAGAGACCGTAGTTAATCCAGTTATCCATTTAACTTTTGAGAATACCGGGACGCAAGCCGGGGTGGTAACTTTGAATTCAGTCAGTAAAGGTGTGTTGAGAGTACCGGGAAATCATCTAGTACAAAACGAGCAATCACGAAACAGGAGTACAAGAGCTACAACAATTTAAACGTGCGTACCCTAAAACTCAAAATAATACGACAATTAACTTTAGTTCATAATTAAACATATATAATGAACCTTCGTTAAAGGGTATGTTGAATAAAGGCATGTCATAAAAGCGGGAAGATTGGATACTATGCCTGTAGCTGTGAAACCATTATGAACACTGCAAACTGCAAACTGACCATTCTATCCTCATCACTCACAGTTATCCCAATCATAACCAATTCGATCACAAACTATGACAAACCCTCATGTTTACTATGAGTATGGAAGTATGAAACGCTTCAAAAAGAACTGTCCTTGGTTAAACCAAGAACAAAAAATCAAAGTCTAACTCGGCTGGAGGCTACGTTTAGTGATTGAATCAGACAGTACACGACAAGATTTAATTGTGGTGAAAGAATACTTTTGTAAATTCTGACTAATATGCTTCAGTTTCATTTAATATAGATACCGATAGAAGACTTAGTCTCTATTGACTTCGTATCCCTGAAAAAATATACCGATTAGTGAACTAATAGATCCCTATACTGTAGAACTCACTACCGATAAACCTATAATTGTTAACCAAATGTTCCAAAATTGTCTCATTATCTTAAACGAACAACTAATTCTTATTGATCTACTCCTAGTAAAGTTAGGAACCTTCAATGTAAATGCCAGCATTGGCGAGTTAATTGAGTATTATCATTTGTAAGGAAGAAGTAGTTAAAACTCCTCTTTCGAATAATGAATCGATTATGGTACAAGGAGAGAAAATGGCACAATATCACCTTCCGTGTCTCATGTTAAAGTGTTTACGCCAAGGGTGTATGGTATTCTGGCAAACGTAACTGCAAATGTTGGTACATGTTTTGTCCGTCTCGGTCTTTATTATCGGTTAATGTAATAGTCTAATAGTATAGGGGTTATTAATGTAAATATGCCTAAATGTAAGGCACATTCGTTACCCTGTAACGAATGTGTCACATTCGTCTAATGTACGTCCCATTCGTTAACCCAGATTAATGAATGGAACATAACGAATGTTGGCCATTCGCTGTCTTTAATGTAATAACGAATAAGGATGTTTATTTGTTAAGTAAGTGTAACGAATGACTCATTCGTTTAGTATATCTTAACAAATGAGGTCTTCTTCCTATTTAAACCCCTGTATCTATTCATTATAAACAGTTCTGATATTTACGATTTCCCTCTCGTCACTTTGCCGAATTGTCCTCTCAATACACACATCATACATATTAACGTATACAACACTAATCGTATCCTAATCAGCAAATGCATCGTTGTTATCTACAGATCTAGATCGTTTTAAGCTCTTACAAGTGGTATCAGAGCGCAGGGATCTGATCTACGATGCTATTAGTTGATTTAAGTAGTATAATTGAGTTCAATTGATTCGTTACATGAGTAATTGATTGAGTTTGAAGTTCAATTGACGATTTGTGAAACAGAGACTGATTTGAATGAAGAATTGAACCAGTCTGACATTTGTTTGTTAGTTCGGACTAGGTAAATGAGGTTTGGATTTGGATTAGGCACCGTTTTATAAAGGTTTAAGGGGATTTAAGTTTGATTCGGACGGATTTGAAGTTTGAAATTGGTGTTCTGACCTGATGAAGATTCATTCGTTATTATGAATACTCATTCGTTAAGATGAATACTGATTCGTTAAGGATCTAACTGCCCATTCGTTCAATTCTAAACGGCTCATCCGTTAAATTTTCAACATCATTCGCTAAACCCCATTCGCTAAACCTCATTCGCTAAAACTCATTCGTTGAGCCTTTAACGAATATCACACATTCGTTAAAATAATCTCATTTAACGAATATCACTCATTCGTTAAGTAATTTTCTCATTCGTTACTGTGTCCATTCGTGTGAACAGTAAACAATTAACTTTGAAGATTTGACAAAATTGCCCCTTGAAGTTTAAAAAGTTGTTTAATCATGGCTTCGCAAAACGCGTCTTACTATGTGTTAGCTTCTCAGAATGTATTATTGCAACAGATGCTAACCATGGATAATGAAATCGGAAGTTATAACAAATGTCTCAAATTGTTAAATTGTCAGACTTTGCTTATTGGGAAGAAAGGTTCCGTGCTCATTTAGGATCTGTGCATCCTAGTAGTGTACGGTTTCTCGACGATGTGTATGCAGCACCATTGATTGGAAGTGACAATATGGGGTGGACTCTGAAAGCATTCAAAGATTATGAGACTCAGGAGTTAAAATATTTTGAGAGTGAAACTAAAGCGTACTTGATGACCGTCGTTTGAGTCATGCAAAAACCTAATTAACCTAAGCAGTTAGGGTAAGTCAAGTATCGTATCCACCAGGAGTATGTGGTCAGTGTGAAGTGAAATCAATTCCTAAACTTATGAAGTAATTCAATTATAGTGCTAATCACACTAGCAAACGGTTTATATGTTATAACAAGCAACCAAGTAATCACGTATTCAATCAATTAACAAAGACAAATCACACCCAGGAATCCAAGTAATTATCCTAACAGCAAACTCATGCAACTTAACAGATTAACAATCACTGATCAATACCGATTGACTAACTAGATAAACCTTAGGCATCAACGCTTACTAACACACGGCACTGGTTATCAAACAGTCCCTGCCAGTGTGACTTAACTAAGGGAAAGCGTAAGCTTCATCACACTCAACTAGTCAAAACAATCCTATAAGCAATTATCGTAGCAATTGGCACAATAATCGTTCTTATCGAAATAAACCTAAACCGACTGAGTGCACAATAATACTAGACATCAATACTCATAGATTAATCAAAGATCATTACAATAAATTCGTTCTAAATGCATGAGAAAAACTGAAGATACAATACTCTACATCCCGGGTATGACTCGAAGAAACTAGCCGTGCATCGGCATCTCTCGGGCCTTGGTTATGATCTGGTAGGCCATGTAGGACACTTAGAGATGATTGGGGATGATCGGGACTTGCTCTTCTGCTTCGGAAATCGCCTGGAAGGTGAATAATGGTTGGAAGGTGAATAATGGCGTCTAGGGTCGTCCAATGTGTTATATAATAAAACCCTAACTTTCACGATTCTGGGGACCATCGCGTAGCGCGATGGCCTCCTATCCTGGTCCATCGTGCTACGCGATGAACCAAAATTCAATGCAGTCTAAATTACAGGGCATCGCGTAGTGCGATGCCCCACCTTCAACACCCATCGCGCTACGTGATGGGCCTCTTTTCTCAGCAACTTCGTTTAACTGCCTCGGTAAGCGTGCTGGACATCCTGGGTCTTCATTCCATGCTCATACAGGTCCAAATTAAGCGCATTAAGTACCTGTGACCTGAAACACAATAAACATGTATGAAGTACCAAAGTTCCTAAATTAAACGAGTAAAACAATTACGTTAACCCAAATAAATATGTACAAATAAACCGAACATCACATCCCCACACTTATCTTTTGCTTGCCCTCAAGCAAAACTCTAAAGTAAACATTAACCGCCATCATAGGTCAACCAATTATCACCATTAATACCAGCAAGGTTTAAGGTCATACCCAGTTTCCCAGACTGACACTCTCTAGATTGACAACCCACAAATAAAGTTAACGCTACCATAAAACTATAGAATCACCCATACAAGTGTACTTTGTTTCCGGTTAGGGCATACATGTTCATACCCCTCACACTATCAAAACTCCACTCGGTTCAATATCTGAACTAGCAAAAGATGTGCCAGTATATGTCTCTGCCCTCAGTATACCTAATATGAGTTACAACTTAATATGCTTGCAAGTCAGTCTTATCTCCACCCATTAATCACCGGTTGCGGATTAGGCTTAGGTATGGGTGCGGATTAGGCTTATTTAGTGACTCAGGTGGATGAAACCCAGTTAAACAAACCAATATACAGACTCACGAATATAAACGAACTAATTACATAATCAACTGCTATTTACAACTGAAATACTAACTAAAACTTCTTTTTGTCTTTTTCCTGATTTTTCAATTTTTTTTTACATCAATACTAACTGAAATGACTGATAATTAAAACTCAGAACTTAACAATTTTACAACTCGTCTGACTAAGTACAACTCGATAAATATACAACTCGATAACGAACTGGATTTCATCACACAGGTAAAAATAAAATAAAGGCCAAGGCTGAAATGGTATGTAATGTTCAGTTTAACAAACGAAAAAGGAATATGGTCCAAACGGGCTCCTAGGGGATAATGTCGGGTAAGGAATTTATTTAGTGAGGAAAATATGTACGGAATGGGTTTTCTAAAGTCCTAATCTCCATACAGGTGGTGGTATTAAGATCTCGAAAAGCATGTGATAAGCAAGTTCTAATTCTGTAAAACATACTGGTTTCCCTCAATAAATGCCATGACATATTTTATATATATTATATAATATGTGTATTAAGTATAGGGGCTAATCTCACAATATGTCTGGAAATATGGGTTGCCGATATGAAACATGTATACCCGTCCCCTTGACTCGTTATCCCGGCCTAAATGATTCCATTTTCAATTTCTCATTTTAAAAACATTTGTCGAGAAAACTATCGAGAAGCTGGAAAACCAACCATGACCAAAAACCTCTAACTTGGCATTAATAGCAATAAGTGGCAGTTAACAACTTAAGTTTCTGAATACTCTTCGAGGTACTATTGGGCTAAAAATTTTCAATTTTCTCCCATCCTTACACTTGAGGTTGACATTGTCCTCAATGTTAAAATAATAATAAAACAATTAATAATCATTTATGGGACGGGGCTGAACTGACAGTTTTACTACTTAAAAACCCGGGGAACAAATGTGATGAACTAATGCAAATATACAATTACAATTCTAAAAACTAAAATAAAAATAACAAAATAGTTTATGAAACCAAAATCACCTGATAATAAAGACAATGCAATGCGAAACTCGGCCCACAACTCTCAACACACTCGTGACACATGTCTCCATCACTGACCAATTCCGTCTAACCAAATCTGCACAGCTCTCGAGACATGTATAAGCAACCACTCACAAGTATAGGACTTAGGTCTTTCGAGAGTTAAAATTATTATTACATTATAAAATCATTACCGAGCCAAGTTAGTCAATTTCATAAAAGATTTGTTAATTATTTAAAAATAATAAAAGACCTAACTCACTTTCGTAGGAATCACGGTTGCATTTAGCGTATGCAACAAGCCCTTTAAACCCCCCGGTAGCCCGGGTGGACGAGTGAGGTCTCGTGAGGGTTTACAGTGAACACACCCACAAAGTTCCAAAGTAACACAAACAAAAATACAAATATATACAAATATACATATCAAATACAACAGACAAAGTGGGAGGGCTGTTATATATATATTATATATATATATATATATATATATATATATATATATATATATATCTATATATATATATTAGAGATCCGAGGACCCATCGCGTAGCGTGATGGGTCAGGTAAGCACACGTCGCGCTACGCGACACAATTAATTCAAATTAGGGTTTGGACCCCATCGCGTAGCGCGATTGGGTTGGTCATGGCGTCATCACGGTACGCGATGACGTCAGATGTCTAGGAAGTCCCAGCCACCATCGCGTAGCGCGATGGTGAGCTGTCCAGGGCCATAGCGTAACGCGATGGTCCCCAGTGAACAGAAAGTTTTTTTTTTTGCCGAATTCGGGTCGGGCATTTTCCGACCCAGTCACTTTTCGACATCCCGACAACACCCTGAACATGCTTCCGAAGTTGGAATTTGCAATACTTACCTGGAAAGTCATGAAATTAACCAATTACTTACGGAACCTCCAAGACGCACATTGCATCAAAAGCCTCCCCACACTTGAGATATGCTGCACAGAACTCGAGACCAAAGTCAAACAACGACACAACAAAAAGAAAATAAAATGGAATACACTTACAAACCCCGGATTGCCTCCCGGTCAATGCTGAATTACATGTCTACAGCTCGACAATGCCTCGAATGCTTCAAGTAGCTTCATAAACCGGTGAGGTCACCATGGAACTCACCGATTTCTTTCCTCTCCTTCCTTTCCTCTCACTGCTACCCTTCAGGTCGTTCCTGTCAATTACAAAACATCCCTCTCTTGTATGATTTGTGCACGATGGTACACACTTGTCAACAAAAGGGTTAGTAGCATTTTCATACAATAATAACCGCTTAACACGGTTCCCACACTTAATGCCCAAAAATCCCTTAGCACAATCAATTACTGCATGTGCTGTGGCAAGGAACGGCCTGCCCAGTATGACTTCAGATTGTTTAATATTACCCTTAGCATAATCAAGTACTAGGAAGTAAACTGGGTAGCTAAAATCGTCCACTTGAACCATTACATTAGTGACCATGCCCCGGGGGTGTGTATGAGTTTGATTCGCCAACACCACGGTGGTGTTTACACTCTCTAACGGGCCAAACTCATACTGATCATATAAACTGCCGGGCATGAAACTAACACATGCTCCAAGATCTATAAGTGCCCGATCAGTTTTGAAATCTCCAATTTGAATTGATAAAAGTGGCACTCCTGGGTCTTGGAGTTTACTTGAGGTGGTATTATCCTCCACCTCCTCATCATCCGTGTTGGTCAATTTGGCATTTAAACATTTTTCACAAATGCAATTTTCACAAAAAGTTGATTCATTAGAGTTCGATTTCAATTCATTTTAAGAAATTGTTTCCTTTTGACCAACACATTCATTCTCATCATTAACATCATTCACCACCGCCTCAACAAACTGCGGTGGTGACTTAACTTCAACACAAGTAATTTCAAAATGAGGTACAAGACTTACCGCGTTGATGTGCACACTGTTACTCTTCTTTGAGCTTGAGCTGGCATGTTGCGGGTTTACTATCGTATCGCTTGGTAGCTGACCCGCGTTCTTCTGAAATCTCGCCACATCTGCTGCGAGCTGACCAATCTGCTTTGACATCGCTTCTGTTGACTTATCTCTCAACTCGAACTGTCTCTGCGTTTCCTTCTGATTATCAGTCACGACCTTCAACAACGCATCTAACTTTGAATGTATCGACTCGTCTGAATTTCCCGAACTACCCTTCTGCTGGTCCTGATTCTGATTACCCGATGAACTGTTACCCTGGTAACCATCTCTGTTATATCCTCGACTGTTATATTGACTGTTCGAACCATACTGACGGTAGCAGCTCTGCTGTCGGTTTTGACTAGACCCCTGAAAGTTCGGGTTCGACTGGTTCGACGCGTTCCCGTATTTTAAATTCGGGTGATTCCTTAGGCCCGGGTGATAAGTGTTTAAATTGAACCCTTGGCCCTTGGACTCCCCATACACGTAACTGACTTCCTCCTCATCGGTATACTCGTCATCATCGAACCCGGGGCAATCTTCAACCTTATGCCCTAATCTACCACAATCTAAACAAACCGGGAATTTCACCCCGACTTTACCAACCTCCTTCTTTTTCTCTTTCCGATAACCCGCGAGTTCCCGTTCCAACTCTGCAATTCTGTCTGACTCGCTCGAGGCTGATTTAACTGTTCGGGTGACCCGAACTTTTTGTCTTCGTTCAGCTGCTGCTTCTGACTTGGAATCCTCACTCATAAACTCAAGGAAATCCTAATCATCTTCCTCGGGTTGGTTTAACAGTTGACCATTACATGATGCCTTCAAATACTTCCTATCCTCGTAAGTCAACCCATCAACGAAACATTTCACTAACTCCCACAACTCAATCTGGTGGTGCGGGCATTTCCTGATCATCTCCTTATAACGAATAAATGCCTCATGAAATAACTCACCCGGTGACTATGCAAAATGTCGAATCTCCATTCGGGCTTCGTTAGTCTTCGACTGCGAATAATACTCGTTAAGGAAAACCTGTTGCATCTCGGCCCAGCTCTCAATACTGTGCATCGGTAGCGAGTTGAACCAATGTTTTGCCTTGTCTTTTAATGAAAACTGGAACAACCGCAACTGAACCTCATCCTGATCATAAGTACCATCACCAATAGACCCGCAAATAGCTGAAAAATCTGACAAGTATGAATACGGATCTTCTGATCCCAGTCCGTGAAAATAAGGAACTATGTTGATGTAGGGCGGACGAGATTTAAATGTCGGTTGTCCCTGAACACGCACCTGTGGGACAATCGGTGATGCACCATCTGAAATAGCCGGTTTGAACCGACTGTTAACACCCTGAACCGGAGGCCTGTAATTCCTTTGTCTAGCCCTCGATTCCTCAAAACCTCCCCGATTAACCTGAATCGGTTGTCTCTGTTCCTCCCGATACCTGCCTATACCACCTCGATCAAGATTTCTGTTCCTCCACCTGTTACCTCTCACCCTAACCGATTCCTCAACCTCTTCAACACGCAAACCCGCATTTTCATTTCTCGGGCCAAATTCTTCCTCATTTTCCTCTTCTTCATCATCAGTGTGAATACTGACATGGTCAAACTCTTGAATAATCTTTTGCCGGTGACAAGGGGTATTGTTCGGGGCTGATGGCCCGGGTCTGTCATGGTTTCGGTTTCTAGAGTGTCGGGCTGAATTTTGGGGTTGTTGATTGGTGTTTATTGGTGGTGGTGGATCATTGTTTGGTGGATTCAGTTCGGGTTGGAAAACGTTAATTTCGGGTGGTGGGTCTTGATTTTGGTTTTGGTTCTGACCTTCCATATCTGGCTGTCTGATTTGAGCTTGGTTTTGCCGAGCTAACCGTTCGATTTCTGGCTCGTAAATCAGTGGAGAATTTCTTCCTGAATGGCGGGTGTGCATAAACCTGTTACCTACACAAATAACACACCCCGCGTAAAATGGGAAAATAAAACTAAACTAAAAATAAAAATAAAAATAAAAATAACAACTAAATTAAACTAAGAAATCAATTAACACAAAAAACACTAAGCGCACTAACTCCCCGGCAACATCGCCATTTTGATGACCGTCGTTTGAGTCATGCAAAAACCTAATTAACCTAAGCAGCTTGGGTAAGTCAGGTATCGTATCCACCAGGAGTATGTGGTCAGTGTGAACTGAAATCAATTCCTAAACTTAAGAAGTAATTCAATTAAAGTGCTGATCACACTAGCAAACGGTTTATATGTTATAACAAGCAACCAAGTAATCACGTATTCAATCAATTAACAAAGACAAATCACACCCAGGAATCCAAGTAATTAACCTAACAGCAAACTCATGCAACTTAACAGATTAACAATCACTGATCAATACCGATTGACTAACTAGATAAACCTTAGGCATCAACGCTTACTAACACACGGCACTGGTTATCAAACAGTCCCTGCCAGTGTGACTCAACTAAGGGAAAGCGTATGCTTCATCACATTCAACTAGTCAAAACAATCCTATAAGAAATTATCATAGCAACTGGCACAATAATTGTTCTGATCGAAATAAACCTAAACCGACTGAGTGCACAATAATACTAGACATCAATACTCATAGATTAATCAAAGATCATTACAATCAATTCGTTCTAAATGCATGAGAAAAACTGAAAGATACAATACTCTACATCCCGGGTATGACTCAAAGAAACTAGCCGCGCATCGGCATCTCTCGGGCCTCGGTTATGATCTAGTAGGCCATGTAGGACACTTAGAGATGATTGGGGATGATCGGGACTTGCTCTTCTAGGGTCATTCTTCGCCTGGAAGGTGAATAATGGCGTCTAGGGTCGTCCAAATGTGTTATATAATAAAACCCTAACTTTCACAATTCTGGGGACCATCGCGTAGCGCGATGGCCTCCTATGTAGCGCGATGGACCAAAATTCAATGCAGTCTAAATTACAGGGCATCGCGCTTCAACACCCATCGCGCTACGCGATGGGCCTCTTTTCTCAGCAACTTCGTTTAACTGCCGCTGGACATCCCGGGTCTTCATTCCATGCTCATACATGTCCAAATTAAGCGCGTTAAGTACCTGTGACCTGAAACACAATAAACATGTATGAAGTACCAAAGTTCCTAAAATAAACGAGTAAAACAAATACATTAACCCAAATAAATATGTACAAATAAACCGAACATCAGTACTCAACTCTCACCATGGCATTATCAGAACAGATTTTTCATCAATATAGTACCATCAAGATCTGTGCTTCTTTGTTCACAACTTTGAAAACGAGAAGTTCGGGAAACACTCTTGAGAGTAAGAAGACTCTCGTAAAATTTCAATTTAGAAATTTTATTTTGATGAAAAACGAGACATTTGAAGAGATGATTAACCGATTTAGTCATCTGATTATGGAGATGTCCAGTGTCAATCTTGAGCCAACAGAAACAGATAAGATTGATACACTGAAGAATGCGTTACCTTCTTCATATTCAACTTTCTTATTTGTATTGAAAGAAAACGGTTTCTTTCGAAACACTTACAAGATCAAAGAAAGGGAGTTTGATATCAAATGTCAAAACTCATTGAAAGAAAATCAAAACCAGCATTCTTCAACACAAAACCCTTTACTTTATGGAGGTGCTTTGCCTGCAAATCATTCTTCAAGTTCTGTGCCAATCAATGCATTCTTTGCTCAATCTCAAGACGATCCTAATGTAAACTGTTCTCCTAATGTATGTTTTATGGCTAATGGAGCGAATACAAACTCAAATGCTCATCCATCAAGCTTGCCTAAAGTAAATCTGCAAGAAGCTGAACAACAATTCGCATTTGTGTGTGCGTTCATGACTTCTTATGAACAGCTTGTTGGAAGCAAGATTGCTACGAGCGAACTGATAGATGAAGATTATGATCAAATCGACCCGGATGATCTTGAATTAATGGACCTTAAATGGAACATGGCTATGATCGTTGGGAAAGATCTTCCTACGTTGAATAAAAGGGTCGGATTTGACAAACTGAAGGTGAAATGTTACAATTGCGGGGATTTTGGCTATTTTACCAAAGAATGTGATAAGCCAAGAAAGGAATATTTTGGGCTACGCAATTCTGAATGTTCTTCTGGAAAGAATTCATCTGGTGGGGATAAGAGTAAAACGACTGCATCTGGTGACCAAGATAAATCTCTTGCTACTCAAGCTCTAATGGTTAATGAAGTTGTCGATTGGTCTCAACGTCTGTTGGGAAATCAAGCAAATGTGGCTATTGTTGAACCAGTAGAGAAATTCGAAGATGCTAGCAGTGATAATGTGTATAAGGGAAGTGATTCATCTAACTCTGAGATAGATACTGATCAAAGTCTGTCTTCTCAAACCGAATCAATCCCTGATAAAGTTGAATCTTATGCCTGTATGGCTAAGATTGATGAGGTACGTTTCCAACCTCAAACTAATGTATCTGAATCTTCAACTAAAGTGAATGATTGTGTTGAATGTGTTGTATTAAAAGCCAAACTTGAAACAGCATTAAATCAGAACAATACTCTCACAAAAGATCACTTTATGATTAATGAATGCTACAAACAGAAAACAAAATTGTTAGAGCAATCAACTCTTAAAAATTCAAAAACTGTCTGAAAGCAATCATGATCTTAAAGCTAAGGTTCAATGTAAGATTATTGAAGTTGATCAACATTTTAAGGAGATTCTTCGACTCCGAACCCCTGTATTTCCAATCTTGAAAACGAAGTAATGGAACTGAAAAATAAGCTTGGAAAATTCAGAGATTTTTCATTTCTCTTAAATGAAATAATCGAAGTTAACCATTCGCATAAGAAAAATGGAAAAGCAGGTTTGGGATATGTCGAAATTCCACCTCCTTTTAAACATTATTACAGTAGCATTCCCGATCTGGAAAAATGTTCAGATATGTCTACTGTTAAATCTGAAAATGTTGTTACAATTGACACTACTCGAGAACCGATTCATATCGAAAGTAAAAGTGTTTTTACCAAAAATGAAGTGGATGGTTCAATCGAGGAGTTGTCTGAACCAGATGAGATTGTCAAAAACAAAGATATACCAATTGACAATCACATTCTGTGTGAACCCGAAGATTTTGAACAAGTAGTGTATGGTTCAAAGCCTTCGGGAGTTTCATCAACTACTTCAAAAATTCCTAAAGTAATTCCTAAGAAAACATCTAATGTATCTCAAACAGACAAGCCTTCGGTGTCTGACGAGAAGTTGATGAGATTCATTAATCCTCAACTGAAATCCTCAAATGGAAAAGTTTTTAAATTAAAGTGTTTTCTGACAAAGAGGTTCCTTTGAATCTTCTTAAACCTGAAATGATTGAAAATGTATTTCAGGATGACACTTCAAAAGTGACTGAACTTGAACAAAAGTTTTATCAATCAAAATCTGTAAATGTTCAAGAAAAACCAAAAACAAATGTCTTTAAACCTATCACATTTATAAAATCATCAGGTTTGGAAAATTCTTCGAATTTAACAAATCTTGAAATCTATAAAAATAAAAAGGGTTTAAAACATGAAACACCAAAGAAAGTCACAATTGAGAAACCCAAAGATGATCTTCATAAATCTTTGCTATCAAAGACTACCTGTGCTTTACCACAAAACACTTTGGACTCTCGGTTATGTTTCAAATGTGGTGAACCTAGTTATGTTTCCAAAAAGTGCAAAGCAAAGATAGATGATATTAAAGACTCATCAACTCGAAAGACTAATTCATTTCCAAACTTAAAAGAAAATCAAGTTGATGAGTGTGTTATAATGTATTCGAATATTAATCCGAGGAAAGTTGTTCGGGTTGATTCAGTTAATGTAACGAACAAATGTGTTGACCGTGTTCAACCTATTTGTTCAAACACTGATTCGGGAAGAATACGTGATAGATACTTAAAGAAGCAAAACAAGAAACCTGTCACTTATTCCCAAGTACCGAATACAAGTGTTAATTTATCATGTTTTCCGAAAGTATCAAAGGGAGAGCCCAAGACTGAGGCTTGGGCTGCCTTTTTGAACTAATCATTTTACTTATTTGTGCAGAGTACATCTAGGTTCGTGTCTAATCACAAATGGATATTGGATAGTGTATGTTCTCGGCATATCACCGGCAACCTGGATCTTCTGAATAACGTCAAAGATATTCAAGGGGGTTATGTTGCGTTTGCTGGTAACCAAGGTGGAATGATTACGAAGGAGGGAGAAGTTTCAAACGGAAAAGTGACGTTTGAAAAGGTTAATTACTGCGAAAAGGTGGATCATAATCTGTTGAGCGTGTCACAGATTTGTGATAAGAAATTTACCACTATTTTCACTGACAAGGAATGTGTCATCCTTCAACCGTGATACACGATTCCTGAAGACATGGTTGTCATGCGATCACCTCGATAAAATGATATTTATATACTTGACATGAGTTATAATGTACCGGTTTCACCCTCAGCTACTTGCTTTGTGTCAAAAGCTACGGAAAAGGATTCTATTCTTCGGTATAGACGCATGGGACACATTCACTTACGAAAAATGAACTTTCTTATGTCAAATGATTTAGTGGATGGTGTGTCCCTCAAGAATTTCAAGTTCAATGATCACTGCGTCGCGTGCAAGAAGGGGAAACAAAAGAAGAAATCACATCCAAGCAAGTCACTAAACACGATTGTTGCTCCTCTGGAACGACTTTATATAGATCTCTTCGGTCTAGTGAACAGTGCCAGTATTGCTGGAGATTTATATTGCTTAGTAGTGACGGATGATTTCTCACGTTAGTCATGGGTGTTATTTATGGGATCGAAGGATCAGACTCCTGTATTAATTCAGAATCTTATCACGAAGATCGAATCACTTTACAAACTGAAAGTGAGACGAATTCGTAGTGACAACGGAACTGAATTCAGGAATAATGTATTGGATTTCTTCTATATTCAGAAAGGAATTCATCAAGAATTCAGTGCACCTTATGTTCCTCAACAGAACGGTGTGTTTGAAAGAAAGAACTGTACGCTGATTGAAGCTGCACGTACAATGCTCGATGATTCCAAGCTACCTTTTCAATTCTAGAACGAAGCTGTGAATACTGCATGTTACACACTGAATCGCGCACTAACTGTAAAGAAGCTAAAAACTACGAGTTACGAGCTTCTGAAAAATCGTAAGAACTTAAAGTATTTGGAGCCATTCGGGTGTCCGTGTACTGTTTTGAAGAGAGATGCTGGAAAGTTCGATGAGAAAGCTTGTGAGGGTTATTTCTTGGGATACAACTCTCCTAAGAAGCGGATATTCAATATCTCTTCAGGTTGTGTGGAAGAATGGTATCACGTTGATTACCAAAGTTATACAACTCCACCAACTGGTACGGGTCCAGATTGGATGTTCGATTACGATGGTTTATTTAATTCGTTTACGTCAGTGGTTGAAGAAGTACATGAAGATCTTATTAGATCTTATCTGGAAGAACAATGTCTTCCGATGTCAAGGTCTTCTTCGGTTGATGTGAATGACTCTCCTAATGTATCAGAAACGTCGAATGAAGTTTCCGAATCTTCAGATGATGCTGATTATGTGGATTCTTCGTCTGTATTGGTAGATGAAGCTCCAGAGTCTAATGAGCCAATTCTAATCAGTGATGATTCACCGACTGTTTCCTTAGACTCAGCAGAGGAAAATATCACCAATTTGGGTGATAACGTATCTGTTCCTACAAATCCTATTTTAAGGATTCATTCACAGCATCCACAGGAACAGATAATTGGTGATGTGAACGACGGGGTTCGTACAAGACACCAATTAGCTAATGTATGTGATTGCACTCTTTGGGTATCCTCAGTATCGCACAATACACCTGCTTTGTATCACAGATAGAACCGACAAGTGTCACAATGGCACTCAAGGAACCATCTTGGGTTGAAGCTATGCAGGAGGAGCTACAACAGTTTGTACGACTGGGTGTATGGGACTTAATAGATAAACCCGATCGCGTAAAGAAGGCGATTCCAACTAAATAGGATTTTAAGTGCAAAAAGGACGACCGCGGGATAATCATGAGAAACAACGCACGATTGGTCATACTTGGATATAATCAACAAGTACGCATAGATTACACTGAAGTATATGCTCCGGTGGCACGACTGGAGGCTATACGAATTTTTCTTGCCTATGCAACTTACAAGAATTTTAAGGTTTATCAAATGGACGTGAAATCGGCGTTCTTGAATGGAGCTATTCATGAGGAAGTGTACGTGAAGCAGCCTCCCGGCTTCGAGGATCCGGACTTTCCCGAGCGTGTTTATCGGTTAAACAAGGCTCTTTATGGTTTACATCAGGCCCCAAGAGCCTGGTACAACACGTTGGCTGACTATCTGATTGAAAGTGGGTTCAAGAGTGGAACTGTGGATTGTACATTATTCTATAAGAACGTGATTGATGATCTGCTCCTCGTTCAAATCTACGTGGACGATATTATTTTTGGTTCGACAAATGACAACTTATGTAAAGACTTTGAGAAGACGATGCAAACAAAGTTTGAGATGAGCTCGATGGGAGAGATGAGTTTCTTTTTGGGTTTGCAAGTTCACCAGTCTGACACCGGGATCTTTATCCATTAGATAAAATATGTGAATGATGTCTTGAGCCGATTCAAGATATCCGATGGAAAAATTCCATCAACACCTCTTCCCGTGGGTCACAATTTATCACCGGATGAATTGGAGGATACTGTAGATCCAACCCTGTATCGAGCTATGATCGGTTCACTCATGTATTTGACTGTATCTCGACCTGATATCATGTATGCTGTTTGTTTGTGTGCTAGGTACCAATCAAGTCCCCGAGTGACTCACCTGGCGGCAGTAAAGCGCATCTTATATTATCTGAGGGGAAATCCAGACATCGGGTTATGGTACCCCAAAGACGATAAGTTCGATCTCACCGCTTTTAATGATTCGGACTATGGAGGATGCAAGATCAACTTCAAATCTACAACAGCGGGATGTCAATTCTTAGGAAACCGGCTTGTTTCCTGGCAGTGTAAAAAGCAGACAACGGTCTCAACTTCAACAGCCAAAGCGGAGTATGTGGCAGCCTCGAGTTGCTGTTCACAGGTTCTCTGGATCCAGCAACACTTGCGGGATTACGGTTTGAAGTTTCTTACTACTCCCATTTTTATTGATAATTCTGCTGCTATTTCTATCACCAAAAATCCGGTTCACCATTCGAAAACCAAACATATTGAAATCCGTTATCACTTTATACGTGATTGTTTTGAAAAGAAATTAATATCAATTGATAAAATTCATACGGATTTTCAAAAGGCTGACCTTTATACCAAGGCATTTGACAAAACACGTTTTCACTATCCGCTAGGTATAAATGGTTTAAAAACTTTAAAAGAAATTCAAAAGCTTGGTTAAATCATTTTATTTCTTGTTTTGTTTCGATTTTTGTTGTTTTTAGGGGGAGAAAAATATAAAATCCAAAAATATAGTGGTTTCTGTTTGTACAGAGAAAACTAAAAACTTTAAAAAAAACATTCAAATATTGAAAAATCCAAAAACAAATGAAAAATTCTCCTCAAAATGAGTTTTGAAGCAAAAAGGGAAAATGATAGTACATTGGTGATTTGCTCCTAAGTCCAGTAAAAAGTAAGTAATAAAAGACTGTGTGCTTAATTCCATTGATGTATTGGTAGGTCTTTTGACAAACAAGTATGGACTAGTAAGTGATATATACATAAAATTTGATGAAAAGAAGGGATATTAGTTCTATAAAAGTCTTGATGATGATGACAGAAATGTAATAATCCGGTCATACTCAAGCCTTCAAATCAGTTTGAAAACAATTTTACCAAAAGTATCTAATTGGTGGTTAACACTTCAACGATGTATGGTCTCGTTACCTTAAATCCTGTATTGATGGGATGCCTTAATATTCCGGATTTCATTGGGTCTTTATGCGGTTTTACATCTGGTATTCATTTCGGTGAATATTAAAAATGCTGATAAAAGCGAACCTGCAGTGTAACTGCTTAAGTATCTAAACTTGATCGCAAAAAGTACTATGTGTACAAAAATGAATTACAGACTTGATCAAATCACGCTGTGAGTCATACATTGTCCCCTTGCTCGCGTCTCAATACCATTAAGAAACGGACCACAAGGGACACAATGTCTGTAAACCGACAGATGAAATCGTGCATACTCATCCATGGGAACGAAACTTAGGGTATTACTTGATAACGGGGGTATATCTTGTAGTGGGGATTACGGATTATGATTACTTAAAAATCATCATTTTTTTCATCAAATTGGTTTGAAGGTTTAAGTCAAGTTGGGGTGATTTGGAGAAAATCAAATTAAGCTTGAGTCAAGGCTAGAACTGATTATGACTGTTAATTGCGCTTAACTGAACCAATTAATCATATCACTGAAAGTTCTGAACAATTTGTTCGAATATTTAAGTGGACAACAATACCAATAATCGATTTAACGCCAGTCATAATAAAAACTGAAAATAAAATTGTGATGGACGGAAATTATGGTCAATATGATTCCCTACTCAACTCACAAAAATATGTACTGTTTTAATAGTTTAGTTCGTTTATTGTTTTCATTATTTGTTAATTGAAAATTTTCAAAAATCCAAAAAGACTTTTACTTTCTTTTTCAATTCTGCTTTAGTTTCGATTTACCAAGCTGGCGAATAATTCAGAGGAAAATGAAAAAGAACCCCAAAAAGTTTTAAGTTAATCGTGCTTACCGTATTATCAATTGGTATCAATTGATTTTTTAACGTAAAAATCCGCTTAAGTTAAACATTACTGATCCTTGGTTGATCGGGTATTTTTAATGTATGCGATTAAACCCTAAAATTGGATTTAATTGAATATTTAATTCATTATTAAAACCCTAATTGGTTTTAATATTATTTAGTTCCTTAAAAGAGATTTGTATCTTATTCGCTAAGGAAAACAAGGTGATTCGTTAAAATGTTTAACGAATGTAAAGTCATTCGTTATTTAAACACAACGAATGAGTTTCTCATTCGTTATAAAGACATTCGCTTCCGTTGTGCATAACGAATGGAGAACATTCGTTTAAACATTTAACGAATGGAATGTATAATGTATCATTCGTTAAGAGTTAACGAATGACTTATTTATTCGTTAAAAAGTTAACGAATAAGAGAAGGTAATGTAAGATTAGTTAAAAGTTTAACGAATGAGAGTCCTATTCGTGTAAAGAGTTGACGAATCAGGATCATAAGTTAGCGAATGAGGTCATTCATTAGTTCAAAATTTGAACGAATGACCTCAGGCCTTGTGAAATTATTAGGTTTATAATCCCAATACCAGATGAATCATCTCTCATTCGTCTGTTCGTATTTCATCGCCTATCCTCCCAAAACTCTTGCAAAATTTTCTAAAAACACAATGCTTGCTTGTTTGAACAATTAACTAACTCATTCGTATTCAACAGGTATTGACGAACATTCTAATATGAAAAGCATGGAATTTTGTCGGATATTAGAGGATCAATTGTTAATTTACTGAGTGCATGTTTAATCAAACAGTAAATCAAAATTAACTCTAATATCTGATTAAAATTGTGATTGATGGTTCATGATAAATGTATTAATCTACTTTCCGATAGCAATGGTTATGGATAATTACTGTTCGTAATAGATCCTAATTGTACCTGATTGATTTATTGTAATAATTGACTTTGATAAGTCAAAATTAAAAGTAAATTGACTATGGATTAGTCAAAGTGATTACATGAATAACGAATGAAGTATGGTTCGTTATTAGTATAACGAATAATAGTCTGATTCGTTGATTAGTTAACGAATAACTATCTGATTCGTTAAGATAACAAATAGATAGTTAATTTTTATAACGTATCAGATTTGATTCGTTAAAGAATTTGATAACGAATGTCATATAACGAATCTGAGTTGATTCGTTTAAATGTTGAACTTGATTCGTTAATTGTAATGAATAAGTTAACGATTAAGGGTAATTCATTACTTGTAACGAATGTACCATTTAATGTAAGAATGTTTCATTTGTTTAAACTTTTTAACGAATGAGATTGACATTCGTTATTTAGATTATTATTTTTGAATATTTTACTAATGTTTGCTCGTATCCAATAGAAATGGCAGACGGAAATATTCAAAACCCTGTGATGCTTTTGTGGAACAAAAGCCACAACATCTGTGCCTATCTTGAGCCGAATTTTGAAAATTCTCCGATATTCGGGGGTATGATTAGCTTTCTATCACGCTCGAGAATTTACAAAGCCATTTCTACTCGTGCAGTTGTGTATCAAAAGATAATACAAGAAGATAACCAGATAGAAGCGGTTATTCAGGAAAAACGGTTGGTGATCGATATTGGCGTGATCAGAGACTCCCTGGGATTTAATGACTCAATTGATGACAGATGCGAGTTCGATAGGGCATTGATCAGAGGGTTATTTGGCCGTGTAAAGTATAATGGTGATTTGGGAAGATCTATGTACAACAAAGCGAACTTGTGTGAACAATACAAGTATCTACTTCACGTATTGATTCATTGTCTCAGTGGACGTAAGGGTGGATTTGACGAGTGCTGAGTGATGCTTCAATCTGCTTTTGTTGCTCTTGTTCTTAATAAACCATTCAATTTCTCCGAATTGGTTTATTATCATTTGAAAGAAAACATCACCAGCAGACATAAGTTGTTAATGTATCCCAGATTTTTGCAAATGATGATTAGTGATCTGGTGCCTGATTTGGAGAAAGATCAAGCAGATGTGATGAAGCTTGATCATATGAATGAAGAGACGATGCGACGTTTAAGATCGTACAGAGGTTATAGTTTGGCAGATCGGCCAAAGTTTAAACGATTGGTTGGTCATCTAGCGAATATTGATTATGTCGCGCCACCTAATGATCGTTGGGCTCAAGTCGATTCAGATTCAGAACGTGAAGGTGGTAATGGTGGTGATAGTGGAGATGATGGTGGTGATGGTGGTCCAGGACCGCCAGCCGAGTTAACTTATGAGCAACAGCGAAAGCGTAAGGGTAAAGAACCGATGGTTGACAAGGGTGAGAAGCCGAAGAAGCAACGTGTTCGACGTGGTTCGGGTATTGAGATACCGAGTCAACCGTTTGTGCCTTCTACTGCTGTTTCTATCCGATTATTCCTTCTACTGCTTCTCCAGTTCCACAAATTCCACGATCTCCTACTCCTACTACAATGTCAGATTTTCCTCAAGCTCAATGGTTTCACATGATGAATCTGTTGCATTTACAGCATACTCAAATGCAAGCAGACAGAGCTGCTCATGAGCTTGCACAGAGGAATTTGCTGCGGCATATTCAATTCACTCAACGTGAAAACAGGGAACTTCGAGCCCTCGTTGCTGCTCAGGGGGGAGAGGTTAGATAAACAGTATGAGATTATTCTTCAATTGACATGCAAAGAAGATGAATTAAAGAAGTTAAAGAATAATGAAGACGATCAAGATGGAGCAGGTGGTGGGGTTGATCAGCAACCGGGCGGCATTTCTGCTCCGTCGGCAGGTGATAAGACTGATTCTAGTATTGGTGGTGAGTCTGGAGTTAGTCAGATGCAGATCACACCTTACAAAGACCACACAAGAGCCAAACCGATTGATGTTATTCAGGCTAATATGATTTTATTTGTTGGTATGGATGGAGTGGTATATAGTATGGTGAATGCGGATGAGATCGAAGAAGGTGAGCTTGTTGATCATTCGTTAACAAAAGAACAAATTTCCTTGCTTTTGGATCTAAACAAGGATGAGGTGAATGTGTTGGATAAGGGTTTGGATGAGGATGTGGAAATAGAAGGAAGTGGTGAAACAAGCATTCCTCATGAGAATGTGCCTGATTTTCAAGAGGTAGAAGTTGAGGACGTTACTGCTAAAGAATATCATGAGTTCTACACAGACAACAACAATGACTCGGGTATTCCGTTTTTCACGACTGAACACTTTAATGCAGCAGAACGTCGTTTACAAGAAGAAAAAGATAAGCTTAAAGCTGCTGAATCAAGTCTTGTATCTGCTACTGATAAAAAGCGTAAACGTGCTTTGGATGGTATGTTTGAACACAATGTTGCAAAGATAAACAAGATGATCGAGACTTTCCGATATCATGAACGTGAAGAAGTTAATGTTGAGAAAGCTCGAGCGTCAGCATACCAAATGAACAAGTACAAGCCTGCAAAAGACATGAAAGGAGACTTGGTGGCATGGTAGTATGATTCTGAGCTTAAGGTATATATCGTGAAGTGGGAGCATGGTATTTATTATTTCAAACGCCAACACGATATCTTATCTATGGCCAAATGGGATGTGAGAACCCTAGCCAATCGACCGTTTGTGAATCGTGGGTACGATAAGTGGGCTAGTTGGTTTTATATTGCATGAAACCCGATTTGGTTTCAAGTTCTTCAAGCCTCAGGTGCCTACTCATAAGTACATCGATGAGATTGATACTCGCACAGGCTGGAGAAAGTTAATTTTACAGGTAAAGCCGCCGAAGACTATGAAGAGGGTTCCTATGAAGATATTTCCTCAGAGTCTATTCACCTCATTCAATTATTGGTACTACGACAACGTTACAAGTGAAGTGGTAATTGTTTATGGTTATGGTTCAAACACGAATACAATACGTGTGATTGATCCAATGTGGCTAGTTAACTTATCTGAGTCTAACAACGATGGGCTATTTACAAGTCAGATCAGATTTGCTAACGTAAGAGACTATGAGCTTGCTATATAGTTTTAGAAGGTTGTTAGAGTCTGTTACGCATACAAGATTCACAGTTGTGTTGACTGGAAGATGAAGATGTTCCAGAAATAAGAGATAAAGAGCTCGAGACGAGGGGGAGTTTGTTGATACATGTTTTGTCTGTCTCGGTCTTTATTATCGGTTAATGTAATAGTCTAATAGTATAGGGGTTATTAATGTAAATATGCCTAAATGTTAGGCACATTCGTTACCCTGTAACAAATGTGTCACATTCGTCTAATGTATGTCCCATTCGTTAACCCAGATTAACGAATGGAACATAACGAATGTTGGCCATTCGCTGTCTTTAATGTAATAACGAATAAGGGTGTTTATTTGTTAAGTAAGTGTAACGAATGACTCATTCGTTTAGTCTATCTTAACGAATGAGGTCTTCTTCCTATTTAAACCCCTGTATCTATTCATTAAAAACAGTTCTGATATTTACGATTTCCCTCTCGTTACTCTGCTGAATTGTCCTCTCAATACACACATCATACATATTAACGTATACAACACTAATCGTATCCTAATCAGCAAATGCATCGTTTTTATCTACAGATCTAGATCGTTTTAAGCTCTTACAGTAAATAACTCCAATAAAAAACATATAGAAGAGATCCTCGTAGTTAGTGAATATCCCGATGTCCTTCCTGATAAATTACCTAGATTACCACCTATCGGACGAGTTGAATTTCACATTGACCTAATCCCAGGATTAGCCTCCATTTCTAAGGCACCTCATCAATTGGCACCCTCTGAGATAAAAGTATTGTCTAGTCAATTGCAAGAATTATTAGATAAGTTAATACGACCTAGTTATTCTCCTTGGGAAGCACCGGAGTTGTTGGTAATAAAAAGGATGAAAGCTTAGGATGTGCGTTGATTACTAGAAACTACACAAATTTCCATCAAAAACCAATACCCCCTTCCATAATTAAACGATTTGATCAATCAACTCCAGGTAGCGAATTACTTCTCAAAAATCGACCTCCGATCCGGCCATCTTCAAGTTAAGATCCAAGAGGAAGATGTTTCTAAATTTGTGTTTCGAGCTCGATATGGTCACTCTAAACCCTTGGTTATGCCTTTCGGACTGACTAATACACCTATAGTTTCCATGAATCTTACGAACCGAGTTAGTAAATCGTACCTCGACAGATTCACTATAACGTTATTGATGACCTCCTAATGTATTCGAAAACCGAGAAGGAACACGAATAACATTTACGAACAACCTTAGAGATGTCGAGGCAGTAGAAATTGTATACCAAGTTGTCCAAATGCAACATTGGCTACAAAGAGTACGAATTTTAGGGTATGTTATTAATTAAACCAGATTTCATATATACCTAAGTAAAACTAGTAAACACCAGAGTCACCCAAAAGAAATTCGCCAAATTCTAGGTATTACCGGCGCCCTATTAAAAATTTTCTAATATAGCCCAACCTTTAACCCTTTTAACCCAAAAAGAACCGAGTTTATGATTGGAGAGAAGAACAAGAAATAGCTTTTCAATTACTGAGAAAGAATCCTCAGAAGGGATTATTGACCTTATAAATTATTGTGATACATTCCGAAAAGATTTGGAATGCATACTAATACATAGAAACAATGTTATAATATATGCTTCACGACAATAAAAAACGCATCAGAAAATTTTCTTATCCTTAACCCGGAGTATGGGACGATTATTTTTACATCTAATGCATGGACATGCTACTATTTACCATTAAACGCACAAATTACAAGAATCGTAGAAGCTTATGACCTGCAATTAATTTGACAAAAAAGGAAGACGAGTAGAGTTGTGGAACAAGCATAATTGTGAAAACCGATACCTCAAGAGGAAGAGATGTGATTAAACACTGGAAAGTACGGGCATTTGAAACGATTGTTTAGACAAACCATATCGGGAAAATTTATACTACCCAAAAGAAAGCCCTAAGAACATAACATTTATAAAACAAAATCATCCCGGGAACACAATGTAGTTCAAGTCATAACTGACCGACTAACTTAAATTACACATTTCCTCCCAAATTATAATAACTACATAACTGAAAGGCTCGCCTACTATTATATGTTTATCTATTTCGATTATCTTAAACTGAGATGATCAGTTCACCTATTAATTTCTGTCAAACTTCAAAAACCGAGTCGGTTTAAGCACAGCCTGTCATTCCCCAATAAATAATCGATCTGGTCAAACTATATAAACATTGGAAGAATCACATTGTAATTGTATATTAAATCTTCGAGAAAGTTAAGACCAGCCTTTTTCCATTGGCATAATCCTCGTATTCTAATAATTACCATAGCATTATACAAGTGACACTATAACTGGTACGATACAAGCAAGGATATAAATCGTTACCTTAATAGGCTAAAAGTTAGCAGCGCTCAAAATGCAAAATCCAATTTGATTCCAGAAACCACAGATAAAACTCGCAGAAATCAACAACAAACTGAAAGCCGCATAAATCTAATAAAAGAACTATACCAATGTACGTAAAGAATTATTGACCTTTGAAAAATGTTGTTCGAATTGAGGAAACTGATAAATGGACATCAACATACATAGAATTGAACGAGGTTGTCTCAAAAATTAATCTTGTAGCATATTGAATAAACTATCTCGAGAATCGAGTTCACTTTCGATTTTAGTTCTACTGACAAATTTCTTACATACCAAAACAAATAAGTGTCTTATTAACAAAGCAGAGATAGTACCACTTGAAAACTCACACATAATCAAACATGCAAAGAACCCGTATAAATATCAGGCGGGAAAGTCAAATAGTTACGACTTAACAGAATTTCAATGGTCAAAGTTCGATAAAATGCCTTATAACGGGAATTATATACATTTGAAAACGAAATCAAATATTCTTGTTTGTTCCAAAAGAAAATTTTAACTGGCATATTGAATTTCGGGGACGAAATTTCTTAACGGTGGAAGAGTGTGACAATTGAGACAAAACCAGGTACACCTCAGTACATAATTACCGATTAAACAAATAAACGCTTATTACGTAACGAACAAACGATTAACCGAACGGGTCTGGTTATGACCCAGATATTTCAGGGGGCCATATATAAGTGATATACGTTTAATATAAGCTAATATATTAGTATTATGGCCTTAGTTCGATAGCAAACAAGTTAAACGAAAACATGCTCGTTTGACTACCCGCTATAGATTTAAACGCAAAAGATAGTTACAAACCAAGCATTGTATCATCCGTTAAGCTGAAAAAAACTTACCAAACACTTATTTAAAATGTTTTAAGCGATCCATGAAAATATTTTCTATTTTTACAAACGTATAATATGTTTTTATAAATTTACACAAAATTAGCCAAAAGAACACTCGTTTTCGCGCTGTTTGTTGTACTCGACATATTTTTAGCGCCAAAAACCGAACCCAAAATAAATTTGAACTTGGGCTTTAACGTGTGGGTTTGCAAATTAATATTTTTTGACAAAATGGGCCAGGGGGGAAGCCAAATCCCGGCCGCAATGAGGAACCCCCCCCTAGGTTTCTTTCTTTTTATTTAAATATGTAAGATATTTTTTTAGCCTCAAACTTGACAAATTCTGGAAAGACACTCTGTTCTTCAACGACACACCAAAAGACTCTAGGTAAATTCATATTTTTCATCATTTTTCACATGTTTTAATTAGGTTCAATACCATATAAACATAGTTTAATTGCTAAAAATCATTTCTAACCATGTAAAAATCCAAAAAATGGTCCAAAAACATGTTTTGATCATACACATGGTTAGGAACCTGGATCGAGAGTTTTTTTTTTTTGCCATAAAGACGGATTAGAGGGTTTAAACGGCGTTTTTACGGTTTAAAAGTTCGGTTTAATACCCTCGCCGAAACCCTAAGTTAGGGGGCTGTTATGTTGATGAGACTTGCTTGGTTTGTGATTTAGGACTTATATCTAGCCTTCATAGAAGCACAAGAACCAAAAACTTGATTTGAAAGACGAAAACGAACCAAAACCGTTAAGGTAATACCCGATCACTCGTTTACGGGCTGTTTAGGAGTCGATTTTGATGTGCATATTTTTAGTTCATAAAATTTTTCAGGGACATCAGAGACCATATCATTGAGTCCCTGTTCAAATTTGGTAATTTTTCAACTATCCGAGAATATTTGGAGAAATTTATTACCGAATTGGGACGTTTATTTGGGAAAAATAGTTAAAATGCTTAAAAAATTAAAGAATTTTGTGGGGAACTCAAATTTGGTATATTACGATCACATATGAAATTTGTGAGCATTTTAAAAAGCCTAAGTAGGTTTCGTGCATTTGCGTTTAATTGAATTTTCATAGTCGTTTATGGCTCGGAAATGATATTTGGCAAGATTGTTAGAGTTTAGAATTTTTCCAAGTTGTTTTTGAACATATTCTGATCACTCATAATTTTTAGTGGAAATTTTGGAGATCGTTTGGTATAAACGGACGAATTTCAGGCTAAATATAGCAGTTAAAATGAATTTATAAATCAGTAAATAATTCCATAAATATTTTTATAAAAATCTAAATACTTTAATTGATAAGTGGCTAAATTTTCATAATTTAATGATCAAAGGATAATTAATTGTGCTAATTTAAAGATTAAATATATTCAATTCTGATATAAACCGACGAGTTCGTGATTAGCGAACCTGTTGGAATATCAGAATATCAAGAGTGATCAAAAATCATATTTTTGGATTAATTAACTAAAAATGAACTTTTTATGAGAAACCCGGACAACTTGAATAAATTATGCGCAATTTCTGTAAATCAAACTGAATAAACGGAAACGAGCCCGTAGCGAATCAAGAACCCCCAATATGTGATCTTTCTTTATAACTTAATCATTTTATCGACCAACACATTTACCCAAGCTTACTTCCCCATAACTGTTTTCTGAACGCATAAACGAACAACTTGGCCCAGCTGGGAAAACGGGGAAACTGAGCCAAGTTCGGTTTTAAGTATTAGACATTGAACAACATCACAATCTAATCCTATTGACGCTTTCTGGGTGTACAGCTACACCCAGACTAGCTATACAGCCCAGCTTAGTATAAAGATTAAATTAATATTAAAATATTAATAATATTATAATATTGATTATAGGGACTAGAGATAGCAAATCAAGTGAACTACGAGCTGACGCACTACTGCATACCGTCTAAACCGTGAGTTTCATGACCCCACTTTAAATTGTTTTTATGAACTTTTGGGGTGAAAAACATGTTGATATATATTTATATACTCTGAATTGTTAGATGATGGAAATTATCTGAGTGCTAACACACAAAAGTCCCCACGAACACAATGATTAACTTCGAGTCGGTGGCTTGTGAATAGTACTATTGGTTTGACAAACCCAAACGGAATTGGCCTGGTTTCCGTGTCACATAGCGTTGTTTGCACATGACCATACCTATACAAACAGGCTATGTAGTGTTAGACATAGCTACCGAGGCATGTTGTGGGCGGAAGGGGAGTCACAGTGGTTGATTGGGCGTGGGAAATGGATGCACGCAGCACAGACAGTTAAGGCTTCACTGTAGCTTAGCATAATTACATCATAAACAAACAAACAAATGTACTTGTGAACGTACATACATACATACTTGCGTACATACAATCTATGATTGTTGTACGCACAACTGATTTTTTTGAAACTCATGAAATCACCAACTATTTGTAGTTGACCCGTTTTAACATGTTTTTCCGGTATACCAGACTTGGACTAGAAAGTCAATGTGCTACGTGTTTGACTTGTGATCAATGCTGGGTGAATTGATGCAAGTGTGCTAGGAAGAAGTAAAGTCGCTTAATGTGTTGGATTTAGTTTGTATCACCTAGTTGTAAACAAAGTTAGATCGATATAAAATATTGTAAACTAGTTTATATTGTTCTTTATAAACAATGTGGTTGATACCAGAGATGCCTGTTACATTTCCGTTTTTACGCTTCTGCAAATCGCTTAACGGGGTGTGACATATATCCAGCCCTGAACCAATTCAAGACACAACTATCCCAACACCACCATCTTTACCTCTACCAGAATCTATTCAAGAAACATCAGTACCTACACCACCAGCTTCACCTTTAAAAGAACCTTCTCAACCTGAACCCATTCCCACATTCCAAGATGTCCAAGTTACACATGCACCTTACACTGTAGCTTTACCTGAAACATCTTCTAGTGAACCATTTTCTGAACTTGCTTTCAAAGTAACACAAGAAACTCCAACCTCAAGTCCAAATATCTATGACCTTATCAATGAAAATGCAAATCTGGAACTTGAGAATACTATGCTTGAAGAGAGAAATTCTTTATTGGAAAGGAAGAACATGGCTTTGGAATAGGCTCTGCAACAGGCTTTGTTGAGAATTCAAACCCTGGAGCATTCTGAGGTTGAGAAGACTTCAGATGCACCAAAACAAATACTGAAGAAGGGGTTGCCATAAAGTTAATTGGAAACATATATGCAAGTACAAGTGAGGAAACTGCTGAAGAAAGAACAAGAAATGCATTGAATCTATTAAATGCAGAATATGGTGATGAAAATGAAGAGGGAGTTATAAGCAAAGAACATGGAATTAATGAAGAAGAAACTGAAACACATGCTGAAGAAGAAGGGGAGTCAAATGATGAAGAAGAAAATCCTAAGCAAGTAGAAAGGAGAAGGAAAAAAGGGAAAGGGATTGCTCTGACTGAAGAAGATCTACATCCCAATACAACTCAAAGAATAATTTCTAGAGATGATATACTTGAAAGGAATAAGGTGAATGACCCTGATATAGCTAAAGTTGAGTCTGTCAGAACAATGATGGAAATTATAAATGAAGAAAGGGCCAAAGAATTTGCTGAAAGAGAAGAGGAGGAGATTCCACAGGAGGTGTTAGAAACCTTGATTGAGATGAAGAAGAAGAGAGAATGAGGAGATTAGCTGATAAGGCAATAGGGGCAACCATGGAGGAGTTAAAAAGGAAACAAACTGAAGAACATACTCCTATGGCACAAACTGAAGATGAGCCCGAACTTGCACAACCTGAGCCTGAGCCTGAAACTAAAACTGAGTTTGGTATTGGAGTTAGAGATGAACCTAAAAGGGATGAAGGACCAAAAATTCCATGGGCTACATATGTAAAATTTATTTCTCAATTGGTCATGCTCAGGACATACTATGACATTCTTTTAAATCTTGACGAGCATGCACCAGAGACAGTGGCTGTAGCAAAAACGGGCTCAAGAAGCAGAAAGAAAGGAGTATTGGAAGGCAAGTCAGCTACTATTAAAAGATAAACCAGATCCTAGAGTTGAAGAGATTGTTTATGGCGAAGACAGGGAAACTGAAAATGAGCCTCACAATGCAGAGCCAAGAATTGAAGAGATAGTGGATGATGAGCCTGTGAAGGGGTATCTAAACCTATGGTGACTGAATCTATCATTATTGAGGAACCAGAAACTGAGGCTAGGGAGTCTGTGAAAAGGAAAGAAACATCAGAGATAAAGACCCCTAAAGCCAATAGACAAAAATATGTTAAGAAATTCTACACAAGAAGACAAAAGCCAAAGATTGTGGTTGACCTAATGATTACTCAAACAGATGAACCAATGATAGAGGCTCTACATAATCTGGATGAACAATTAGAAGTTGAGGAAGATGAAGAAAGGATGAAGAGGGCACAAGAAAAGGAAAAGGAAGATAAAGCATATTTGCTGAGCCTTCAATATGACCCAAAATATTTGCAAAGGATGACAAGGGAAAGCATTGCACAAGAGGCAGAAAGATGGAGGAGAAGAGAATCTTGAAGAGCCTTCTTGTTGCAAGCTGGACATCGTTCCTCATTTCTTAATTTGCAATCTTTTGACACATTTGACAGAATGTACAAAAATGCCTTAGTGGACGATACAGCTAAGTTTGTGCAGGAAATAACTAAAAAGGAAGCACAGTATGATAGTGGTTATGTGGACTTGAAGAAGAAACACAACGATATTAAATTCTTGTAACTGTATGGATATAAATATGACTCTCTCATTGGCGTATCCCTTGAAGAGTTAAAAAGGAAAGTGCAAATGGTAAAAGACTCACATAAATATCAAAAATGCACAACACAAAGAGAAGGAATGTTGAAGATAAGACTTGAAAAGGAAAGAAAGGAGGCAGAAAAGAAGAAGGAAGAAGCAGTTGAATGGTTCAATGATCCAGAAAGAGTGCAAACCTTGAAAGCCAAATTATTAGACAAAGGGATGGCTGAAGCTGATTTTGATAGCATGCCTCACGAGCAATTACTTGAAGTATATCATAGAGAGTAGAGGCTATTTTTGGAAACTCGAAAAAGAATATTAGCAGATAAGCTGAGAATAGAGGAAGAAGAAAGGGCTGAGATGATAAGCACTCTCTGCAAAAGAGGTGTAATTATGGGAAAGTTGATTTTGCAAGACAATGAAACAATTAAGAGATGGTTTGAAGAATCTGAGAGAGAACATCAAAAGAAAAATCCATCTACAAAATCAAGCAGAGTTGTGATCAGATCAAAGGTTGTGAGGCCTGAAGCTCCACTGAGAAACTTAAACCTGCCCACAAATCTCTATTTTGACAAGAGATTAAAGACACTGAGGGTAATTACTGAAGATGGTGAAGAGACTCTTATCATATTCAGAGATGACTTCAGAAGTTTTTCAAAAGAACAGTTGGAAAAGATGGCTAAGCTAGACATGTTTGACAATCAACACAGGAACCAAATAGCTAGCCAACAAAGGAATGATCTTTCAAAATTCTTAAAAGAACAATCTGAAAAGGGATTTCCATTCCTCAAACAAAAAAAAAAATAAAGTATCATACAGAAGCTGAGAGTGAAAGAAGGAGGAAAAGGAAAAGTGAAGTACATTTGGCTGAACTGTCCCTTTGGCAATCTAAGAAGAAAGAAACACACAAGGCAAGCAGCTCTAGTACAAGAAGACAAACATTAAGAGAGTGCTTGCCTTGCCATGAGGAGAGAGATGGAGGAACCAAATTCAAAGGTCCAACAAGATGGAAATATCACTCATCTTACTTATAATAAGAAGAGTGACTATGTCTCTCTCAGAAATGCATCTGGAAGAACAATTGCCATAATTGAATACAATGAAGAGTTGCAGTTCTTACACATCCAGGACCTTCAGGATATTGTGAATGTAAAGGTTCCTTTGGAATCTAAGGATGGTGTAGAACTGGAGATGTTCAAGCAAAGGGCTGCTGTAGTTAGGCTGAGAAAGATAAAAGAGGCTGAAAGGAGCAAAGCAGGAGATAGCAAGGATGGAAGCTCAAGGATTATCCAATTATATCTTGCTTATCTTTTATACTTTGTGTTATGTGTATTTTGATTTTTGACATGTAATTTGAATTTGATGTGTAATGCCCAAGTGGTAGAATTCCCTTTATGTAATGTAGCGACTTTTTGCTTAAATCGACTATCTTTGAAAATTGATACATTTGTAACTATATGCAGGTATGTTTTGGTGCATCTGAGCTTGTTCCAATCTAGGGGGAGATTGTTGAGTCGGATTTTTGCAAGGAAGATTGGAATCTTCTCAACCTCCTCAAGAAATCGGCTAAGTATGGACTACGAGCAAGCTTGGACCATCGAGCATGGTGTTTCTGACCAACTTCAGTGAAATTTGCTAAGTGTTGAAGGCTTTGAGCAAGCTACACTTCGCCGAGCAAGAGTGTTCTTCATTGATCATGGATTGCCAATCGAGCAAACAATTTGATCATCCAGCTTAAACCAAGTGATCCGAGCACATCGGTGGGTCAAGCATGGATGCCAATAAAGAAGATGTCTAATGTTCTAAGTATAGACTTCGAGCATAGTTCAGTCCCGAGCAAGCTTTGCCTCCGAGCATGCTGAAGATTGTTCAAATAAGTCTCCAAGGCAGGATTGAAGACATCAAGAAGAATATGCTTGCTCTATGGACCTATTCGAGCGAAGCAAGGATTGGTTGAGAACATTGAAGCGTGCTGGAGGAGAATATTTTCTATTAGAAAATATTCTAAGTAAAGTGTGCTCGAAGAATTGCATTGAGCATGATGTGCATATCAAGTCTGCTCGAACAAGATATACCTTACTCGAAAACTTGTCTACACTTGTATTTTATTTGTCACTCATTATGTAATGATTAGGATATTCTAGAAGGAATGTCAGGGGCCTATAAATAGTGTCCTAGGTTTCCATTTATTGTATGCGTGGATTGGCACAGAGTACGAGAGCACAAACATTCCAGCGAATATTCCTTTTGGGTTTTCTCGTACAGCCGCCACCTTCACAAAACCCTAGACATTCCTTTCACTGTTACATTAATGATATATTCAATATAGTGAATCTTTGTATTTGATTATTGTTCTTACTGAATATCTACTATTATTTCATTCCTTCACTCCCATCTGTTGAGTATCTTGATTTCGCCGGGATATTCAATAGGCCTTTGGGTTTATTAGATCTGTGTGTTCTTGTCAACCTATTAAGATTTACACCAGGTCCGGTCCTGACATTGCTAGGTTGGCATGTCCATGAAAAGAAGCTTGTACATAAGTTATTCACAAAAAAAATTATAAGTTAACTTTTAATCAATTAAAAAGTATACTTTTAAGGAAAATTAGATTTAAATAATTCCAACTATGCATTATTAGTAAACAGCAGTCTTAACTAATGAGCTGGCTACTGAAGGTCCTATCTTTTAACATGTTTGTTCCCAATGATCCGTGACTAACAGAAGTTTAACTCCATTAGTCTCCGCTCGTCGAGAAACGCTTTTGATCGGAAAACACTTTTTTTGCCAGAAAACTCAACCTTTTTTTCCCAGACCTCTTTGCAGCCTTCGATCGAACCTTTAGGAACCTTTTTGAAGGCTCCTGGACGGATCGTACACGGGATGTCGCTAACAACGTAGGTGCGGAATCCCTGCGTAGTTAGATACGAGTGCAGAATATGTAAATCAAACACACGAGCAATAACCGAAACACGTTATATTGATAACACAAACACGTGACTCCAGGTCACTATTACAGACACTAGCAAACACGAACACTCAAACTGAACGGCTGAAACAAAACCCTAAAAACCAACTCCATATACTGTTACGGCGAACAGTATATAAACACGACAACTTCGCCTCAGGCGAAGTTGTCATTAACTTCGCTTGTTCAACAAGTTCGCCTGAGCGAACTTGTTGACAACTTCGCTTGTTACAAAAACATAAACATAATCAAAAACATAATTACATTACAGACTCGATTACAAATGCTAGACTATGAACTACTGACACACATGTACCAACAGACTCCCCCTTGGCAGTAGCTTCATATCTTGATCTTCAAATCTTGAGTCTTGTAATCTTGCATCTCTACGCGTGCGCTCCCTCTCTAACACACACCGACACCACCCGTTGATATTTCCTAGCTTGATCCTTCCAAGCAGGAATGTAGAAGATCTTCTTCACGTTGAGCACCTTCAGATCAGCCTGCGATAGATTAACAAGATGCATCGGGTCGTAAACCCTAAGCACTTCTTGTTCATCCTCATCTTCCATTACCGCCTCCGCTGTCTCACAGTCCACAAACCACCATTTTAGGTCTTTGAGCACGTCCTTGGGCATGAGCTTCATCGGTACTTCTTTAAGGCACCGGATCGGTTTATATTTCATAACCATCCAAGGTTTTCCATCAACTCTCAGACCTCTATCCTTGTCTTCGACAAGTTTCCCCTTTTGTGGTTTCAGTAGCTCAAACTTTTTCTCTTTAACGCACTCCTTCCACACGATCTTCCCGATGATTCTAGCCATGTTGTCTTCACTTCGGTTTATCAATCCCAATCTGGCTAAATCTTTTACCTCACATTCAGGCAGTGTGTTTAAAGATCTCAACGTTCTCCTGAAGTACTGAATTCCATCGTATCTTTTGATCACGAAGAGCCGCAGCTGCTCGTCATATAACCAGCAGATAATACCTTTCTTTGCTTCTGCGTATCCCTTAATATTGTAACTCTTTTTGAACATTTTAGGGATCGCCGGCTTCTTCGTCTTTATGAACCAGTGAGCACAACCCTCCTTCCAATTCGGTTGTTCCTCCCATTCAGTATCTTCCACCACACTCTCATCATCCAACTCTGGTCTCTCAACCTCCGGAATCTCGTGTTCCACGGAGTCATCATCAATCTCCCCTTCCTCTAACACGTTTTCAACAGTAATCTGCTCTCCGATCCTCTCGATCTCATCAACTGGCAGCACATCATCTTCATTCATAAACTCATCATCATCCTTATCCAACTCTTTCAACGCATCTATAACATCTTCAACATCAGCATCTACAGCGTCGTCACCGGCTGCACTTGTAGACTCCCCCTCAACTGTGGACGCCCCAAGAGCCTGAGAGGTTCTTGGCAGCTCACCACCTGCACCTTCCGGTGCATTGGGATCATCGTCTTGATCTTCTCTCCGTTTTGTCCTCAACTCATCTCCCCTACAAGTCTTCTCCCCCTGAGATGCCAAGAATGCCTTGAAGGCATCTATCACTTTTCCGTGTTCAACCAGGAGGGCTGCTTGTAGTCGATTGGATTCCACTAGGCGTTCAATGGTCTTTGACTGTACATCAACAATCCGCTCTAGCGATGTAATCCTTTCGGAATCTGAAGTAGGCGTTGGAGTTGGCGGGACATCAGCAGCAGAAGTGACCGCAGGTGGTACACTTGGTAACTCTGCAGTAGTAGTGACGGTCGACTCAACAAATCGTGCAACTACCACCGGTGGAGTAAGCGATTGGGGTGGTAGAGACACAACTGCTGGGGCCGACGTCTCGACGGCAGTAACCTGTGCTGTAGTAGGAATAAGAGACATACCAGACAAGGCAGGTGGAGCAAAACGTACCAGCCTCGAAGATTCTCCAGCTCCCGAACCCATACCTGTCCGTTCTCTTCGTGAACGTCTGAGCACAAGCTGAACTGCTTCTTCTTCATCAACTTCCTCATCATCCTCGTCAACAGTTCTCGGCCTCTTTCCAGTAGTCCTCTCCCGAGACACCATCAGTCGTCTCGCTTCAGCAAATGTTTCGTCAAGATCGGAGTCAGCTACCGAAGTAACTGCTCTAGTAACCTCCATGACTTGAGAACCTGAGACATCCATATCAAACAATCCATGGCCGCTAAAAGCAGCCTCAAGATCGATGTTTTCAGCAGTAGGCACAGCAGAAGATGCAGCAGCTGGCACAGCAGCAGAAACAACAGTAGATACAACAGGCGCAGCTGGTACAGCATGGGGTGCTGCCGCCTGATGTGGCTGTGGGTCTCTGAACTCGTCCCCTCCTGCAGGAACATACTCCGGGTTGATGAGATACCCGAATAATGGATTATGCCTGGGACGCAGCTCAGGCTTGCTACGAGTGCTCGAAGTGCGGCACTGAGCAAAGATACGTTTCGTCACGCATTCGACGTATCTAATAGGGCGTCTCTGCGGTAGCGACGGAGCGACATGATTAAGAATCATTTGTAAGAACCGAGGATACATGATAAATCGCTCGCGCGCCACCGCCCTCCTCTGACGATCAATCTCGTAAAATATCAGCTGACTAAACGAATATCGTCTGTTGTAAGTCAGCGCAATCATGGCAGACTGCATCGTCGCGCCCATCCCATCCGTTCCTGCCTTCCTCCCAGACATGCATACAATCAATACATGCATCAGGAAGCGCCACTAATCCAGCAAAAACCCTTTCCTCCTCTGCGTGTCCCCCAACGGTCCTGAATAACCCATCCTCAGGTACGCTCCATCACGAAACGGAGCTACGAACTCCGTTGGGTCATCCCTTGTTTCTTCCCCAAACTGCAAAGCCAACCGTATATCTTCAGAAGAAAACTTTATATCATGACCATTTACGGTTGCTCGCATCACCGGGGGCTCAGGCCTGCAATCATAATATACCGTCTGCCAGAAGTCTTCTATGTTAGGCAGTGAAATGGGCAGGGTATTTGTGATCGCATGAAAGATCCTTGAGCGCTGGAGAAACATGATTATCTCCCTGTAGTCTTCCACAAATCTTGCGTCTGGATCTAGCGTGATGTACTGGTTATGGGCCGGAAAGAACTGTCGTTGATCATCACCGTCGTCACCACCAGCACCGCCAACAGCAGCCATATCTGCACAAAACAAAACAAGTTAGAGAACGGTTAATCAACTCACAAGTTCGCTTTGTACCACGAGCGAAGTTGTGATTAAACCTGTACAGGCGAACTTAAAGGTGAGGCGAAGTTGGGAACAACTTCGCTTCATCTGTAAGTTCGTCTAAAACTTGTTAAGTGAATTGATATAGGCGAAGTTGATGATAACTTCGCCTTATCACAACATCGCCTCAGGCGGACTTGGGTTCAAGGCGAAGTTACGGATAACTTCGCCACAGGCGAAATTAAGCTTCAGGCGAAGTTATGGTTAACTTCGCCTAAACCCTAACTTCGCCTGAATCTGAAACGGCGACTGTTCAGATTCAAAGGGTCCAGATCCGATGTTTTCGCAACGATTTGACGATCCAGGAGTGAAGAACAACATATATTAATGGTTTTGAGACGTAAAGATCGTCCATGAAGACGTATCACGAGGTTGAAAAACTAGGTTTTGAAGGTCCGACGACCCTAGGTCTCGAACCGGGTAAAAACTATAAAGAACGAGAATGTTTATTAAAGATTTCGACCCCACATACCGTCAAGAATAACAGAAACTGGAATCAAAGATCGAAAACGGAATGGAAACAAGATCGCCGGAAATCTTCTCTGATTATAAGTTCGCCGGAAAAAGTTGAAAATAATGATATAGGTACTGTTTAAAAACCCTTATATAGGTTCAGTGTTGGTCAGGCGAAGTTAAGGATAACTTCGCCTAGGCGAAGTTGAGCACAAGTTCGCCTGATTCAACAACTTCGCCTATATATTCAGAATCAACCCTTAAGGTTTGAAAATTTTGCAATTAACATCTGAAACTTCCAAAAAGATTTAAACAAAAATGATCAAGTCTAAGTAACCAGTTATACAATACTACAACTACAAAAATAGAAAACTTATAAAAATTTAACGAAATAAGGGATCAAATTTCAGTCTAGTTAGGGACCACTACGTTTTTATAAAAGATCCTAACAGGAATCATACTAACTACGTGACTGTCACATAGATCCGTGTTTAGCTGTATTATGACATATAGAGACAGGTTGTAAGCAGGTAATATACTTAAGATGGTTTTCATCGTTTCTGTGATACGAGTTAGGTTCAATTAATCCTTAAAATTTAAGAGGGGAACAACTCAGAAATATTTATGCCTCCTATCTATCCTCAAAGCGTATTTGGCTTTCCCCAAGTCACCCCGAATTGACTCCGACCCATAGTGTCTGATTATCTTGTATGTATTCTTCTTCTGTTTCCCGTTCTTCATCTTGCTCTAAGATAGAGAAGTTTTGAATTTATGATCACTAATATGTTACAATAACTCAAAATTTTTTTTTTTTTTTTTTTTTTTTTTTTTTTTGAACATATACTTCAAAGTAGAATTTTACTGCAAGTCCCGAATCTGGATCACTGCAGTGTCTTGAAACGCTTTCTTCACGGGAATCAGAACACATATGGGCTCGTGTATGACTGGGTAATCGCTTTTCTGCCTATCATTCGAAAAGATATATATGAAGACACACAAAACTCTTAAGGAGTTTCCACGTAAAATCAAGTAAAATTAGTTTGTATCACATCTATTTTTACGCACCATAAAAAGTTACCATGACATACAATGATTGTCCTAAAGCCTTTTAAGCCTAATAACTTCACCAGTTAAGCACACACAATCAGTATATATATCATTTTCCAAGGTTAGATCAATTTTCTGTTAAACATAGCACATTTACTTCATACGAAGTAATAGACTTGAAAAGTAATTTCATTTCGCTTAACAAAACTTTTGACTTCAGTCACCCCGATCAAGTCAAAGTCTTCAGGTAAACGGCAATCCTGAAGATCCAATGGATCAACTGGACCGACCACATACAAGTATGTGTCCTTCTAACTATGTATGACCGACTAATTTTCAGCGACAGAAAGAAAACACATCATAACTGCCCCGGTCACTTTCAGTCATCTGGTTAATGGCGACCCTCATTTTCTAAGTAGAAACGAGGACCAAAACATATCCGTGGATATGTCCGTCAAACGGAGGTAACCGACTAATTTTAAGCAATAGTGACGCTTTTTTTTTTTTTTTTTTTTTTTTTTTTTTAATAAACACAAAGACATGGTTACTCGGGATTGATCATCCCGTTCAGCTCAATTAGGTTTTGAAATCTGGATTTATCAAACGCTTTTGTAAACAGATCAGCAAAATTTTCCAGCGTATCAACTTTTTCGATCTTAATCAGTTTCTTCTCAGCACAATCCCGTATGAAATGATGACGAATGTCAATATGTTTGGTTTTACTATGTTTCATGGGATTGTTAATTACTGAGATGGCTGCAGTGTTATCAATTAAAATAGGAGTGAGTAAGAAATTCAGACCATAGTCGCGCAATTGTTGCTGAATCCACAAAACCTGAGAACAGCAGTTGGATGCTGCCATATATTCAGCTTCACATGTTGAGATTGCAACTGACGTCTGTTTCTTGCACTGCCAGGAAACTAATCTTCCTCCAAGAAACTGACAGCCTCCTGTGGTTGACTTCCGACTCTGATTGCATCCTCTATAATCAGAATCTGTATATGCCACCAGTTCAACGTCTCCTCCCTTCGGGTACCACAACCCCAGCTTCGGCTTGCCCTTGAGATACCGTAGTATCCTCTTTGCACCTTTCAAATGAGATTCTTTCGGATTTGCCTGAAAACGTGCACAAAGACAAACAGCAAACATTATATCAGGCCTAGAAGCAGTTAAATACATTAATGAACCTATTATCGCCCGATACAGAGTTGGGTCCACATCTGCGTCACCATCTGATTCAGCGCCCAATTTGTGATTGACGCAGATTGGAGTGTCATATGGAGAACTGTCCTCCATCTTGAATCTCTTCAGCACATCATGAACGTACTTCGTCTGATGAATGAACATCCCGTCCTTCTTCTGATCAACCTGCAATCCTAGAAAGAAAGTTAGTTCACCCATAGCACTCATCTCGAATCGTTTCTTCATGACAGCCTCAAAATCCTGACACATGGATGCTCTTGATGCAGCAAAAATGATATCATCCACGTAGACTTGAACCAGCAGGAAGTCACATCCTTCTCTCTTCACAAACAACGTACTGTCGATCAATCCCCTTTCAAAACCATTTTCCAGCAAGTAGTCTGATAACGTTGAATACCAGGCACGAGGTGCCTGATGTAATCCATATAGCGCCTTGCTCAACTTGTATACGTGATCAGGAAAGTCTGGGTCAGGAAAACCCGGAGGTTGCTCAACATACACAACCTCATCAACTTTCCCATTTAGGAACGCGCTCTTCACATCCAACTGAAATACCTTCATCTTTTTAAATGCAGCATACGCCAAAAACAATCTTATCGCTTCCAAACGGGCGACAGGAGCAAACACCTCATTGTAATCAATACCCTCTTGCTGATTAAACCCTTTAACAACCAGCCTTGCCTTGTTTCTAATGATAATTCCCTTTTCATCCCTCTTGCACTTAAACACCCATTTTGTGCCTATAGCATGCACATTCCTTGGTTTTTCAACCAAAGTCCAGACTTCCATCTTCTCGAATTGAGCCAACTCTTCTTGCATGGCCTCGACCCACGAGCTGTCCTTAAGAGCCATTTGATAATTTTTCGGTTCAATCTGGCTAATAAAGCAGGAGTACAAACATTCGTTTATTATACCCGATTCTTTTATGCTTGTATAAACACAGGTGTGCTCATTCAAGCTACTTCTGGTTTGTACACTGGAGGACACATCACCTATAATATTCTCCAATGGGTGATCTTTGTGAATTCTCGTGGTCGGAACAGCACCGACATGCAAATTATCTTCCAAATTTGAAGAGATCTCATCAATGGTTGTTTCTGGCTGAGAGTGAAATGGATTGATAAACTCATCTTCAGGAAAGGCAGCAGGGGTATCAAAAGTGTTTGATGTGGAAGGTTGACTTTTCTCAATAAGCTGTCGTTGCAATAGATTCTCTTCCTCATCAAGTATCATCTTCGTCACAGCTCTTTCGTCTTCTTCAGAAATTTCCAAATCAGGTACGTTAAACGACTTAAAAAGCTTAACATAGTCGAAAAGCTCAGCAGGTCCATTGCTTGGTTTTGGCGATTTGTAACTAGTAATGTCGGTGTTACAAACCACCTCCACCTTGCAAGTTGACGTATTGAAGACCCGTCTGTTGGGAGTCCCAACTACATAACCGACTAAGATTCCTTCATCAGCTACTTCACCAAATTTCGAATTAGTCTTCAAAATCGAACAAGGAGACCCAAATGGTTCAAGACCGCACAAGTTGGGCTTCCTTCCATGCATAAGCTCGTAACAAGTTTTTCCAAGTTTCTTAACGGTTAACACCCTATTCAGAACATAGCAGGCTGTAGCAACTGCTTCAGCCCAGAACATCACAGGAAGCTTCGAGTCTGCCAGCATAGTTCTGGCTCCTTCAATTAACGTTCGGTTCTTCCTTTCAGCCACTCCATTCTGTTGCGGAGTATACGGAGCGCTGTATTGATGTTCAATTCCCTTCTGAAGACAGAAGATTTCCATTTCAAAGTTCTTGAACTCTGTCCCATTGTCACTTCTAATGAATTTAACTGATTTACTCATGACGTTCTCAACTTTTGTAATTAGATTCTTCACCATTTGAGCCGTCTCATCTTTCGTTTTCAGAAAATATACCCACGAATATCGCGAGTAGTCATCAGTGATCACCAAGCAGTAAGAGGTACCTCCTAGACTTTGTACATTCACGGGACCGAAGAGATCCATATGAAGTAGTTCTAGAGTACCGGCAATTGAGTTAATCTTCTTGGTGAGATGGGATTTCTTGTGTTGCTTTCCCTTCTTGCATGCTATACATTTGTCTTCAAAGTTAAAACTTTTTAAGGGAACGCCCATCACAAGCCCATTCTTGACAATGAAGTTCATCTTCCGAAGATGAATATGTCCCATTCTCCTGTGCCACAATTCTGATTCTGATTCGCTTGCTTTTGTCATTAAACAAGATTCTCCGGAGGCCATTTCAGTAGACCTCATGTCCATCACATATGTATTCGTTTCACGTGGAGCTTTCATTACTATCCATTCGTCTGGTATCTGAAAACCAGGCTTCAATACTATCGCTTCATTCTTCGTGAAATGGACAGTGTAATCTTTATCACAAATCTGCGACACACTCAGCAGATTGTGCTTTAATTCCTCCACAAAATTCACATTCTCAAGTGTCATCCTTCCATTTGACACTGTTCCTCTACAAGTAATCCTTCCTCCGCTCTCACCAGCAAAACTAACTCTTGCTCCCTGAACAGGTTTTAAGTCTTGCAACAAGTGTTTGTTGCCCGTCATGTGCCGGGAATAGCCGCTATCTACAATCCAAAGATTGTTGGCAGCCCTGTTCAACTGTTCCTGCACAATAAAACAAAGAGTTAGAATCTTGGGACCCAAGACCAATTGGTCTTGGATCGATACGTCCCGTACCCTGGCTTACTCAAGTTAGCATCAGGATAATTTCTGTAAGTCCTGTTAGGAAATCTCCTTGCAGATTGAGTGTAATGCCTCCCAAACCTATGTGAATTGAAAGTGTTATATCTTGTGGTTTGGTTGAAAAACTGAGGTTTGTTTTTATGAAAACTTGAATTAGTTACATTTTGGCCCTTTGAAAAGTTTTCATTTTTAGCAGTAACAAAATGACGCTTATCCTCAGTTTTATTTGGCCTCACACCTCTGAATCTCGGCTTCAGAGGGCAATCTGCAACTAGATGTCCTAATTTGTTACATCTAAAGCAACACCGGCTCTCCTTTTTCTTGTCAAATGTTGGTTTGGATGTAGAGGCAGTGTTACCAGCCGTTTGTCTCACATAAGGTGGGACGTACGGATTGAGTGGAGAACTCTTTTTAGAAATGTTATTCTTATCTCCACCGGTGGGTAACCCTACCTTCTCTTTTGTCTGACCAGATTCAGACAACTTATCCGATTCCGATGAGACTGGACTCGAGACAGAAACTTTCACATTTGAAACAGGCGAACTCGTTTCGCCACAGCTAACACTTGGTTCTATATTTGTAACCTTGATGGGAGTTGTCTGAGTAACCTCGAAATCAACAGATTTCTGAACACTCGGATTATAAGTATAGTTGTGGTTAAAGGGTGGTGGAACCTCGTGATAACCGATTCCTCCCCTCTTTGCAGAGGTACCTTGATCACTCACGAGGTGATCAAGGATGGCGGAGGAATTCCTGAACTGCTCAAGTTTGCGGTTCAGTTCCACCACCTTCACCTGGTGGTCAGCAATCTGTTTATCCCGATCAGCAATCAATTTAGCTTTTTCTTCTAAAACTTCATAACTAAGATCAATTATTTCAATTTTCTCAGCCAGTTTAGTTTTTAAGCTTTGAATGTCTTTTTCACATGCTTTTATTTTAATTTTATAACTGTTTTCTCTTGCTTTCGTAAAATGGTGATCTTCTTTAATAGTTTTAAAATCAGCATCTAAACGGACGTACTGATCAGTCATTGTTGTTAGTTGCTCAGACAAATTTTCACAATTAGTACAAATATTCTTATTACTTACCTCGGAGCGATTGTCCTTGTCATCTGCCATGAAAGCTGTTTCTTCTTCAGTAGCTTTCTCATTTCCATCAACCTTCTCACATTCTTCAACTTCAGCCTCAGCCATGTTCGCTTGCTCACCAGATTCATTTGAATGCAGGTTCCAGTTGTACTCACCTGCTTCTCTGGTCAACATGGCATTAATCTCTCGGTTAAATCCAGAGTGTTGTGTAGGCCGACCTTGTCCACGTTCAACCCTCTCATTTCTACATTCTTTGGCAAAGTGCCCGTATTGTTGACAATTATAGCACCTTACCTTAGATTTGTCGAATCCAGGCCTACCACCAACAAACTTTCTCCCAGTTTTATTCATAAACCGTTTAACTCGCCTTACAATCATTGCCATTTGCCATTGCAAGTCCATCTCCTCCAGATCATCAGCATCGATCTGGTCGTAATCCTCATCTAGAGCAGCAGGGTCCACAATCTTCCCCTGGATGTAGTTTTCGTAGGAAGCAATAAATGATGCATAGACTGCAAACTGCTCTTCAGCAGATTTTACACTCATAGGCATCTTGGAATAATTATTGCTTGAGGCATTTGCAGAGAAACCACTTGTGGATGCTTGAGGCTTTGAAGTACTCGATCCTCCAGCAACGAAACAGACATCACCGTTAGAGTTTACAGAAACGTTTCCTTCATGAGAAGAGTCAGAACCTGACTCCCCTTTTGAGTAATAAGCAGCTGATTCAGGCCTCGAACTTGAGCCTGAGTTAACCTTTGCACCATACATACCAGGGTCTTGTATCTGATCTGTTGGTGTTTTTTTTCGAACCATATTAAGCTCATAAGTTCTGAGCTTGTTTACTGCCATTTCCAGATCATAATTAGGAAAGTCTCTGTCTTCCCTCATAAGAACGGTGTACATTTCCCACTTCGGTGGGAGAGCATCGAGAAGCTTTTCAACGATCTCTTCTTCTCGGTAAGCAATCGAATAATTGCTAAGCTCTGTCATTAGATGATAGTATCTGGTGATAATATCATCCAGTTATTCGTTCTTCAAAAATTTGAAGACGGAGAACTGAGTCTTCAAAAGTTTAATCTTTGATGCACGGATACCCACGTTCCCCTCGAATCTATTTTCAAGAGCATCCCAAAGCTCTCTCGCAGAAGTGTACTTTCGGAACGTATGGAGAACCTCTTGAGGAAGTGCCATTGTTATCGCAGCATGGGCCTTGCTCTCGGCCTCATACATTTTCTTTTCTTCGTCCTCCATTTTGCTATACTTCTTAACCACATCACGACCTTCGTATTGCATAGTTGGAGGGATATATCCATCCTGGATGCACACCCACATTTTTGCATCCTGATATTTAATGTATTGGATGAATCTGTCCTTCCATGCCACGAAGTCAGTTCCTTTCATCAACCTCGGGGCCTTAGTGGCTGACCCCGCTTCTACTTCCATCTTGACCAAATCGGAGATGTTAATTGACGACATCTTTGCGAAAACACGAAAATCCAAAAATTTTAAAAAAAAATCTTCCAAACAGCACAGTAGGCGAAGTTAAGAATAACTTCGCTGAAAGTTAACTTCGCTGGATCTTAAATTCGCTTGACTGGGCGAAGTTAAAAATAACTTCGCTTAGAATGAGCGAACTTAGGAGGTAAGCGAACTTGGGAGGTAAGCGAAGTTGAGGATAACTTCGCTGAGGCGAACTTATGAGGGTAGGCGAAGTTGTGGTTAACTTCGCTTAATCCTTATATCTTCGCCGAAACCCTACTTCCGGTGACGGCAACTTCGCCTGAAGAACTGTAACTTCGCCCGATGAACAAGGAAACTGTTCAGATCTGATTTCGTCAATCTAGCAGTTTCCGATCGATGTAATGGCTTGAAAATGACTGTCAAACACGAGTATAACACAATCCCAATAAAAACACGTCCCGCGAATAGGTCAAACGAGACGTTTTCTACACCCGCGTGAAATCCCGAACCTCACAATCGAGCCGATGGCTCTGATACCAATTGAAGGCTCCTGGACGGATCGTATACGGGATGTCGCTAACAACGTAGGTGCGGAATCCCTGCGTAGTTAGATACGAGTGCAGAATATGTAAATCAAACACACGAGCAATAACCGAAACACGTTATATTGATAACACAAACACGTGACTCCAGGTCACTATTACAGACACTAGCAAACACGAACACTCAAACTGAACGGCTGAAACGAAACCCTAAAAACCAACTCCATATACTGTTACGGCGAACAGTATATAAACACGACAACTTCGCCTCAGGCGAAGTTGTCATTAACTTCGCTTGTTCAACAAGTTCGCCTGAGCGAACTTGTTGACAACTTCGCTTGTTACAAAAACATAAACATAATCAAAAACATAATTACATTACAGACTCGATTACAAATGCTAGACTATGAACTACTGACACACATGTACCAACACTTTTTATAGTGAAAGCCCCTATTATCGAGGTTGTTAGAACCCTAGAACCACCGTCGGAGTCAGCGACAATAGAAGAAAATGGTTGCACCAACTTTGTGATGGTGATGGGCGACGGTCTGAGGCAATCCCGACAAACACCCAACTAGGGCTTCAATGACAGGGACGAGAGACTGTTCGTTAGTTTAATCGATTGAGAATCAGACAAATCCCTAACACGTAGAAGGTTTCCAACAATAGTGGTGGTGATGGTGGTGGTGGATGTTACTGGTGGTAGTGTTTAAGTGGTGGTGTGCAAGTGGTGTTCAGGTTGTGTTTACTAGAGAAAAAGGTTGGGGTTTCCAACAAAAAAAAACATTTTTCCAGCGATTGGAGACTAACAGGGTTAAGCTTCCGTTTATCATGGCTCGTTGGGAACAAATTTGTTAAAAGATGAAATTGTTATCAGCTAGCCTGTTAGTTGAGAATGTTATTTAACAATAGTCCATAGTTGAGATTATTTAAATCTAATTTTTCTACTTGTAATCAATCTTTACAATTATTTATCTTCCACAAAAAAAAGTATTAAGGGATGAAAAGTGTGTTTTCTTAAACTTTTAATCAATCTAATACATTTTAAAGATATAGATGATTATAAAGAATAATATGTGACTACTCACATGGCTAAACCCTAAAACTTATATCTTGAGCATTGGTAAAAGATGCTAATTTGTTTAAACTTTAAGTGTTTGTTAGGCTTGTATAATGATTATATATTAATGTGAACCCATGAGATCTTTTGTTTATGGTAAGACCATTTGAGAGGGAGGAGAAAATCCTTTTAAATGAAGATAAAATACACCAAAGTTATATGCCAATAATTCAAGTGATATAGAATGGTATCTTGATAACTGTAACATCCCAAAATTTCAAAAATGATATTAATTATATTACTTAATAATAGAGGGAAAGTTGACTCGGGTTCGGGAAATAAATAAAAGAATAGGAGTTGGTATGGGTCGGGCTAGTGTCGGGAAATGGACGTTGGTTATGGATTTGGATTAATTGAGATGGGTTAAATGAGAATGGGATTTCAGGGATATAAATAACCCCAAAATCCCAAAATATCTTCATTTTCACCAAACTCCCTAACACACACCACAGATACCGCCGCCGGACCGAAGGCAGATCCGGGCAGATCCGGCAGACCCGAGTGAGAGAGAGAGCGATTAGTGGTGATAAGCAAGTAAACGAGATCCAAACAAGCCCAAAAAGGTATGATTCTTGATCTTTGAAGTTTAAAGATCCAAGCTTTTTAGTGTATAAACGACCAAAAATGGTCGGGTAGCGTAGTGGGTGATACTGAACCATAGCAAGGGTGTTAAAATCGCTCGAAATGCCGATCGGAAACTAAAACAGAGGCTGTCTGGGCAACTTCGCCTTCATCTGGGCAACTTCGCCTTCAAAGCGACGAACTTCGCCTGCAAGCTAAGTTCGCCTGATGAACTTCGCCTGCAAGCTAAGTTCGCCTGATGGCAACTTCGCCTGAAGCCAAGTTCGCCTGATGACAACTTCGCCTGAAGCCAAGTTCGCCTGATGACAACTTCGCCTGAAGCCAAGTTCGCCTGATGGCAACTTCGCTGTAAAGCTAAGTTCGCCTAGCTGGTAACTTCGCCTAAAGCTAAGTTCGCCTAAGGTTAACTTCGCCCAAAGTCAAGTTCGATTAGAAAATAAATTAAAAATCTAATGAAAAATGTGTTAAGACGGTTAATGGAAATAAAATTTTTCCAAGCTGACCTGGCAGCTCGACCCCAGCCAGGGGCTCTGCCCATTGGACCCTGCTAGGGGCTGCCGCCCCTAGACCCCGCTGCCTGGGGCGCTGCCCCCGGACCCCCGTTCGTTGTGGGTAGTAGTTAAGACTGGAAAAATGATATGAGTAGTGATAGTTGTTTGATACGTGTACTTGTTATACAGTCAGCCGTGCACAGCTGAAGAAAGGGATTACGATTAACGGTGAACGTAACCGTGTTCAGGTGAGTTTCTAGCCCCATTCCTTGTTATGTTTTCGGGGCTGTGTGCATACTCGATGTGTTGTTAAAACATTTATCCTAAGTGATAAGTGTATGTCATATGTGATATGTGTGATAGATATGAATGATTGTTTGTCGGTACGCGAACGATCTTCGGATATTGCGCGTACTGTCAGGTTAAAAATAAAGGTACGAATATTATATATCGAAGATGTATGAATATTTCAAATGAATACTTGTCGGGGCGTGAACGATCTTCAGATATTGCACGTAACGACAAGGGGTATGGTTGTTAAATGAATGAGGTAAAGAATGCCTAGAGTGTTCTTATGTTATAATGTAAGTATGTGTATATAGGTACACGAATGGCATGTGAGTTCTACGTTCGACATAGTAAGTTAGGATGGCAAATCCCTCTAGCTTCTGTCGGATATAGACTCGGCTGGTAATGGCGTAGTTAAGGACTGCGAGCCTTATACGTGAAGTAGATGATATATGTAAACGTAGATAAGGACTGCGAACCTTATACGTAATGTAGATAGGCGTTAGCATAGGAAAGGACTGTGAACCTTATACGTGCTGTATTTGTAGCATAGGGGAGGACTGCGAACCTCGTACGTGCTATGAATTAGGTTGCAACATAGGGAAGGACTGCGAACCTTGTACGTGTTGTGGATGTAGTTCAGCAAAGGAAAGGACTGTGAACCTTATACGTGCTGATTTTGTAGCATAGGGGAGGTCTGCGAACCTCGTACGTGCTATGAATTAGGTTGCAACATAGGGAAGGACTGCGAACCTTGTACGTGTTGTGGATGTACTATGGTATAGGGAAGGACCGTGATCCTTGTACGTACCATAAATGGTGAACATAGGTAAGGACTGCGAACCTTGTACGTGTTCACGACCTTGAGTACAGGTATAGACGGTGAACTATGAACGTACTCTCGGTAGACTGAGGTTAGTGATTGTAGATATGTATGTATGTATGGTAGCAAGTATGTATGTAGAACAGAAGGGTAACTAGTGAAGTATGGATATGTATCTACAGATATGTATGTATGTGTATGTATTGTATGGCGTTCGATTAACTAGAACTCACTCAGCGTAGCTGACTTTTAGTATGCACGCAGGTGAGCTGATTATAGAGTTAGCATGAGGATGACACACGGCATGGATTGAACGGCTGGCATCTGAAGAAAGAAGTAAAGATGTTTTAAATAAAAAGTTTTGTGTTATGGTATCAAAGAAAAGATTTAATGTTTTGTAACAAATGATTGATGTTTTATATTCCGCGAAAAGTTTTAATAAACTCTGATTTGAAGAACTGTGTTTATGAGTAAATCCGACGCTAAAGTAGGGTCACCGGGTTCGGGCCTTACAATAACAGAGCATCAAACCACATGACCGGTTAGAGCCACATTTTACTGAGATTGATCGAACCATAACGGGACTTGTGAAGTTTGGTGATGGGTCAAAAGTTAAACAGAGGTAAAGGCTCGATAATATTTATGTGCAAGAATGATGAGCAACGTGGTCCACGACATGTATTACATACCAGACTTGTGTAGTAATACTCTTAGTCTAGGGAACCTTACCGAAGTTGGATGTAAAGTGTGGACGACCAGTGATTGTTTACGGCTATATGAGGATGACAGTCGGCTTTTGATGAAAGTACCCAGAAGTAAGAACCGTCTCTACAAGATAGCACTAACTATTGCAAGCTAGTATGTCTTATGAAATCTATTTGTGACCAAGCGTGGTTTGGTACGCAAGGTATCACACCCCAACCTAAGGCGGAAATGCCGAGGCGTGAGCATGATTGTTCACAGCTCGAAGATACTATCATAAATAAAATTAGACAATATCTATTAAGTTAATTATTTCCAAGTATAGTGCAAAAATATTCAAAATACAAACCAACAATATAATACATGTAATCCAATCAAGGTTTGAATAATATTTATCTACATTTAAATCCTAAGGTCTTTCTAAGTGTTCATACTTTAACTTCAATTCAATGGCAACCTGCATATGCGTAGAAAATGGAGTTTGTCAACAACACATGTTGAGTGAGTTTATCACCAGTTTTTGTGCAAAGATATAATAATAATAATAATAATAATAATAATAATAATAATAATAATAATAATAATAATGTAACATCCTAAAATTTTTATATTGATAAATAAAAGAAAGTTATGTTTAGTAATTTCACGTTTTAGTTATTTAATGTCGAGTAAGGAACGGGTCTTGGGCTTAGTTATTTTATGAACTCGGCCTGTCTCGACCCGTAGGAAGCCAACCCGAGCCTAACCAAACCCGTAGTATATAAACGAAAGTTCTTGACACTTCCACCATTTTTCACCATCTTCCTTCACTTACACCCACCCAAACACTCTCATTTCTAGAGAGAGAAGCTAGAGAGAGAAAGTTCTCAAATCACAAATCCGAGTCCACAATCTTGTTCCTAATCGTTTTTGGTAAGTCCCTCTCGAAAATCATCCGTTTTCATAACCATTTCGGCCTCAAATCGAGCAAAAACGTAACTTGAGTTTTCGGGTCAAAAACCGCCTTGTTTTGGTGTCAAAATGCAAGCTTTTGTGTTTAAAAGTACTAGGAATCGATAGCCCTTTCAATCCCGAGCATTTCCATGTCAAAAACTTCGATTTTGGGTCAAAAAATCTGGAAAATCTGGAAAACCCGTGGGTTTCTCCGTCGCCCAGCTTGAAGGAGTCGAATCAGACTCATTCGATCGAACCAGTCGATCGAATCAGTCCATTCGATCGAATGCGTAGATCGAACAAGTCCAGTCGACCGAATAGGGAAGCAACCGAATGGTCTCCAACTCATTCGATCGAATGAGTTTTGTATTCGATCGAATGAGTGTTGTATTCGATCGAACGTGTTCCTATTCGATCGAACGTGTTCCTGTTTGATCGAACGTGTTCCTATTCGATCGAACGTGTTGTATTCGATCGAACGTGTTCCTATTCGATCGAACGTGTTCCTATTCGATCGAATCAAGCCAGAACCAAGCTGTTTCCAAGTTCGCCTAAGGTTTAACTTCGCCTGAAGCGAAGTTCGTCTATAAAATAAATTAAAAACCTAATGGAAAATGTGTTAAGGCAGTTATCGAAAATAAAATTTTTCCAAGCTGACCTGGCAGCTTAACCCCAGCCAGGGGCTCTGCCCCTTGGACCCCGCTAGGGGCTGCCGCCCCTAGAACCCCGCTGCCCAGGGGCGCTGCCCCCGGACCCCCGTTCGTTGTGGGTCATATATAGATAGAAATACAAACGAGTAGCAGTAGTTAATTGATATGTGTAAATATTATACAGTTAGCCGAGCCCAGTTAAAGAAAGGAATTACGATCAACGGCGAGCGTAACAGGATCCAGGTGAGTTTCTAGCCCCATTCCTTGTTATGTTTTCGGGGCTGTGTGCATACTTGATGTGTTGTTAATACATTTATCCAAAGTGATAAGTGTATGCCATAGGTGATATATGTGATATGTATGAATGATTGCTTGATGGTTCGTGAACGATCTTCGGATATTGCACGTACTGTCAGGTTGTAACGTTATAAATATGGCAAGTATGATATGTATGTTTATGTGTATGAACGTAAGAAAGTTAATAAAAGAAGGAAATGACGGTTGTATGGTTATATGGTTACAAAAGGGGTACCGAGCCCTAATAATACTCGAGGTATGATGTATGGTTGTATGGTAACGAAGAGGAATCGAACCCTACTAATATTCGAAAACAT